>NC_089781.1:53599485-53726985 GCF_040412425.1 Macrobrachium rosenbergii | reverse complement strand
CAAGTAATCGGGAAAGTGTTGACTTCTAGCAAGACGGATATCGTAGAACAAATGGGGCGGCGAAAAGGAGGTGATACATATTCAGCTTTATTTACAGCCAACGTTTCAAAGCATGGCTTCATCATCAGGGCTAAAATACAAAAATAACAGTCCATACCTCCCTCGCAAGTAATCGGGAAAGTGTTGACTTCTAGCAAGACGGATCAATAAGAACAAATAGGACGACGAAAAGGAGGTGATACATATTCAGCTTTATTTACAGCCAACGTTTCAAAGCATGGCTTCATCATCAGGGCTAAAATACAAAAATAACAGTCCATACCTCCCTCGCAAGTAATCGGGAAAGTGTTGACTTCTAGCAAGAACGGATCGTAGAACAAATGGGGACGACGAAAAGGAGGTGATACATATTCAGCTTTATTTACAGCCAACGTTTCAAAGCATGGCTTCATCATCAGGGCTAAAATACAAAAATAACAGTCCATACCTCCTTTGACAAGTAAAATCATTAAGTGTTGACTTCTAGCAAGAACATAAAGAGAACAAATGGGGCGACGAAAAAAGGAGGTGATACATATTCAGCTTTTATTTACAGCCAACGTTTCAAAGCATGGCTTCATCATCAGGGCTAAAATACAAAATAACAGTCCATGACCTCCCTCAAAGTAATGGAAAGTGTTGACTTCTAGCAAGACGGATGATGAACAAATGGGATTTTGAAAAGTGATAAATAAAGCTTTATTGCATCAGCTAAAAATCAAGCATTTGTTCATCATCAGGGCTAAAAGTCAAAAATAACCAGTCATTCTTGTATTAGGAAAAATGGACGGAAAGTGTTGACTTCTAGCAAGACGGATGACAGCTTAACAAATAAGGACGTTTATAGGAGTGATACATATTCAGTTTTTGCATTTACAGCCAACGTTTTATTGGCTTCATCATCAGGGAAAATACAAAAATAACAGTCCATACCTCCCTGCGCATTTAAATGGAAATGTTGATTTCACAAGAGGATTTTAGAACAAAAGGACGCTGACACTTTGATAGTTTTATCAGCTTTGGCGTTAGCAGCCAAGCGTTTCAAAACGTTATCCTCTTACATCATCAGAATCAAAAATAACAGTTTCCCTGCAGTCAACACTTTCCGTATTGAAAAGTGGACTGTTATTTTTGTTCTTTAAGAAAATGATGAAGACTGCTATTTTTTCGTTGGCTGTAAATAAAAAAATATGTATCACCTTTCGTTCCTCAAATGCAAGTGGACTGTCTTTCAAATGTCAACACTTTTAGTTCTCAAATGCAAGTGGACTTTATTTTCGTTCTCAAATGGACTGTTATTTTTCGTTTTAAGATGCAAGTGGACTGTTATTTTTCGTTCTCAAATGCATGCTCAAATGCAAGTGAACTTTATTTTCGTTCTCAAATGAAACTTTTTGTTTCTCAAATGCAAGTGAACTGTTATTTTTCAAAATGCAAGTGGACTGTTATTTTTACCTCTCAAATGCAAAGTGGACTGTTATTTTCGTTCTCAAATGCAAGTGGACTGTTATTTTTCCAAGTGAACACTTATTTTAGATCTCAAGTGGACTGTTATTTTTCATTCTCAAATGCAAGTGGACTGTTATTTTTAGTTCTCAAAATGCAAGTGGACTGTTATTTTTCGTTCTCAAATGCAAGTGGACTGTTATTTTTATTTCAAATACAAGTGAACTGTTATTTTTAGTTCTCAAATGCAAGTGGACTGTTAACGTTCTCAAATTGGCTGTTATTTTTAGTTCTCAAATAAAGTGAACTGTTATTTTTCGTTCTCAAATGCAAGTGGACTGTTATTTTTAGTTCTCAAATACAAGTGAACTGTTATTTTCTTCTCAAATGCAAGTGGACTGTTATTTTTCGTTCTCAAATAAGGGCTGTTATTTTATTCTCAAATCAAATTTTTCGTTCAGTGAAGTGGACTGTTATTTTTCGTTCTCAAATGCAAGTGGGCTGTTGGACTTTTTAGTTCTCAAATGCTGTTAGTTTCGTTCTCAAATGCTGTTATTTTTCGTTCTCAAATGCAAGTGGGCTGTTATTTTTAGTTCTCAAATGCAAGTGGACTGTTATTTTTCGTTCTCAAATGCAAGTGGGCTGTTATTTTTAGTTCTCAAATACAAGTGGACTGTTATTTTCGTTCTCAAATGCAAGTGGAGTTATTTTTAGTTCTCAAATACAAGGGCTGTTATTTTTCGTTCTCAAATACAAGTGGGCTGTTATTTTTGGTTCTCAAATACAAGTGGACTGTTATTTTTCGTTCTCAAATGCAAGTGGACTGTTATTTTTAGTTCTCAAATACAAGTGGGCTGTTATTTTAGTTCTCAAATACAAGTGGACTGTTATTTTTAGTTCTCAAATGCAAGTGGACTGTTATTTTTCGTTCTCAAATGCAAGTGGACTGTTATTTTTCGTTCTCAAATACAAGTGGACTGTTATTTTCGTTCTCAAATGCAAGTGGACTGTTATTTTTAGTTCTCAAATGCAAGTGGACTGTTATTTTTCTTTCAAATGCAAGTGGACTTTATTTTTAGTTCTCAAATACAAGTGAACTGTTTATTTTTTAGTTCTCAAATACAAGTGGACTGTTATTATTTTCGTTCTCAAATACAAGTGGACTGTTATTTTTAGTTCTCAAATGCAAGTGGACTGTTATTTTTAGTTCTCAAATACAAGTGAACTGTTATTTTTAGTTCTCAAATGCAAGTGGGCTGTTATTTTTAGTTCTCAAATGCAAGTGGACTGTTATTTTTCGTTCTCAAATGCAAGTGGACTGTTATTTTTAGTTCTCAAATACAAGTGGACTATTTTTTCGTTCTCAAATGCAAGTGGACTGTTATTTTTCGTTCTCAAATGCAAGTGGGCTGTTATTTTTAGTTCTCAAATACAAGTGGACTGTTATTTTTCGTTCTCAAATACAAGTGGACTGTTATTTTTAGTTCTCAAATGCAAGTGGACTGTTATTTTCGTTCTCAAATACAAGTGGACTGTTATTTTTATTTCTCAAATACAAGTGGACTGTTATTTTCATTCTCAAATACAAGTGGACTGTTATTTTTCGTTCTCAAATATTTTTAGTTCTCAAATACAAGTGGACTGTTATTTTTAGTTCTCAAATACAAGTGGACTGTTATTTTTCGTTCTCAAATGCAAGTGGACTGTTATTTTTCGTTCTCAAATGCAAGTGGACTGTTATTTTTCGTTCTCAAATACAAGTGGACTGTTATTTTTAGTTCTCAAATACAAGTGGACTGTTATTTTTCGTTCTCAAATGCAAGTTTTATTTTAGTTCTCAAATACAAGTGGACTGTTATTTTTCGTTCTCAAATGCAAGTTCTCAAATACAAGGACTGTTATTTTTAGTTCTCAAATACAAGTGGACTGTTATTTTTCGTTCTCAAATGCAAGTTCGTTCTCAAATGCAAGTGGACTGTTATTTTTGTTCTCAAATACAAGTGAACTGTTATTTTTGTTCTCAAATGCAAGTGGCTGTTAATTCTCAAATTAGTTCTTCAAATGCAAGTGGACTGTTATTTTTAGTTCTCAAATACAAGTGGACTGTTATTTTTAGTTCTCAAATTGGACTGTTATTTTTAGTTCTCAAATGCAAGTGGACTGTTATTTTTAGTTCTCAAATGCAAGTTTGAAACGTTTTTCGTTCTCAAATGCAAACTGTTATTTTTAGTTCTCAAATACAAGTGAACTATTATTTTCTAATTCTCCGTCTTGCAAGTGGACTGTTATTTTTAGTTCTCAAATACAATGGACTGTTATTTTTGTATCTTAAATTAGTTCCCTGGGCTGATTTTTTAGTTCTCAAATGCAAGTGAAACGTTTTTAGTTCTCAAATAGTGGGCTGAATTTTTAGTTCTCAAATGCAAGTGAACTGTTATTTTTAGTTCTCAAATGCAAGTGGATCTGTTATTTTTCGTTCTCAAATGCAGAGTCAACTGTTATTTTTAGTTTAAATGCTCAAATTTCTCAAATGCAAGTGGACTGTTATTTTTAGTTCTCAAGCAAGTGATGAATTTTTAGTTCTCAAAACAAGTGGACTGTTATTTTTCGTTCTCAAATATGGGCTGTTATTTTTCGTTCTCAAATACAAGTGGACTGTGATTTTCGTTCTCAAATTCCGTCTTGCTAGTTCTCAAATCAACACTTTCGTTCTTAAAATACAATGGACTGTTATTTTTGTATTTTAGCTCAAATGAAGCCATGGACTGTTATTTTGGTTCTAAATAAAGCTGAACTGTTATTTTTCCTTTTCAAATCGTCCTATTTGTTCTCAAATGATTTTTAGTCTTGCTAGAAGTCAACACTTTCCCGATTACTTGCGAGGAGGTATGGACTATTATTTTTGTATTTTAGCCCTGATGAAGTGAAAACGCTCAAATGCTGGAAACGTTTTTGTAAATAAAGCTGAATATGGCTTCTCACCTTATTTTTATTCGTCGTCTATTTTTTGTATTTCTAGCAAATACAAGTGACTGTTATTTTAGTTCTTGAAGTGGACTGTTATTTTTGTTCTCACGTTGGCTTGCTAAAGTGGACACTTTCCTCAAATGCAAGTGGATTACTTGCGAATACAAGTATGGACTGTTATTTTTATTTTAGCCCTGATGATGAAGCCATGCTTTGAAACGTTGGCTGTAAATAAAGCTGAATATGTATCACCTCCTTTTCGTCGTCCTATTTGTTCTACGTATCCGTCTTGCTAGAAGTCAACACTTTCCCGATTACTTGCGAGGGAGGTATGGACTGTTATTTTTGTATTTTAGCCCTGATGATGAAGCCATGCTTTGAAACGTTGGCTGTAAATAAAGCTGAATATGTATCACCTCCTTTTCGTCGTCCTATTTGTTCTATATATATATATATGCTATATATATATATATATATATTATATATATATATATATATATATATATATATATATATATATATATATATATATATATATATATATATATATATATATATATATATATATATATATATATATATATATATATATATATATATATATATATATATATATACTATTTATATATATAAATATATTACACATTATATATATCATATATATACATACATATATATATATATATATATATATATATATATATATATATATATATATATACATATATATATATATATATATATATATATATATATATATATATATATATATATATATATATATATATATATATATATACATATACAGTAGAACCCGGGTCCTTGACTGTACTAGAACTTGACATAATCAGATTTCGACACGAAATGTTGAGTGAATTTTGCGTCGGAGCTCGAACAACAAACCAGAATCCAACCCGATGAATCATTTGATGTTTGTAGAAAAAAGAGTTTCGGGCGGCTGCCGCTAGTTGGCATTGTTGGTGGCGTTCTTCCCATGCGTATTTAAAAGCATTTAAAGCCCACACACTCTGCTGCTGCTGTTGTTTGGAGAAGTACACCTTGTACAGGTATATATCATAATTTTTTTGGCTTTCTGCACTGACTTTTCATCCAATTGTGGGTCCCAATATGTTAGGGTATCATAATATTTACTGAAAGATGTTTTACATTAATTTTGTACACTATTCCAGTAGACTCTGTATGAAATTTACCATAAATACTGAACTTAAACAACGTTTATGTAATTAGTACTGCAATACACCACCAAGGTGGTGCTGTGGTTTGTTTACATCTGCTCATGCCACAAGCTGCCAAGTTCCGACTTAATTTAGGAAATTTTTCTTAATTTTATGATAACAGACATACAGTAATTCGACTTATAAATACTGTATTATTAATTTAATGTGATAATCAGGCTTGTTTTTCAATGTTATTATCATTAACAACAGTTTTCATGTGTACCCGTTACAGTACATTCTGGTTGTGCCTATAGGCTACCTAGACTAGCCTATGGCACTCGGTTTACCATCGGTAATACGGCCACATTGGTCGTAGGCCAATTTTTTTTATACAGTATGCATTTAAAAATGTAAAAAGTGCTTCTGATACGGTATGTTATTCAACTCTGAACTTATTTAATTGTAATTTGTGTAATGTTTTGTATCAAAAGGCAAGGTTGGGGTAGTGACTGGTGGTCAGGAATGGATTAATCCATTTTCAGTTATTTCTTATGGGAGAAATTAACTCAGAATTGACTAAATCGAATCTCGACGCTTCTTCTGGAACAATTAGCGTCGAGGACCGGGTCCTATATATATATATATATATATATATATATATATATATATATATATATATATATATATATATATATATATATATATATATATATATATATATATATATATATATATATATATATATATATATATATATATATATATATATATATATATATATATATATATATATATATATATATATATATATATATATATATATATATATATATATATATATATATATATATATATATATATATATATATATATATATATATATATATATATATATATATATATATATATATATATATATATATATATATATATATATATATATATATATATTATATATTATATATGATATATATATAATATATATATATATATATATATATATATATATATATATATATATATATATATATATACATATAATATATTATATTTTCCCAAGAATCCCAGCCACCAAATGCTTAATTTAAAGCTGGAGAATACAACAGAACATTTTGGGCACTGCCTGACAAGGAAGGGCGAAAGGAATATGGGCCCCTCCCTTAATCTATTAATTGCACTCTGTGTATCCCTTTCAATTTTCTCTTCTCAAACATGTGACGCTGCGGGAAACTTTGTTTTCAGATCCTAAGCCTGACTGGAGGCAGAATAGTGCCAGGGAGGCAGATTAAGAGATAGGACAGCTGGCATGAACACCTGGAACTTGAGTCATAAATGATGCCCAAGCATAAGGAAACGACACCCACCCTAGCTTTCTCTGGGTAATCTCCTGGCCCCTGGCTGAAGTCACATATGGGCCTCTCCGACGGAACAAGAGAGAGAGACATTGCTGGACACGAGCCAGACACATCTCCCCCCCTCCATTCCTGCCTCATTCAGAGAGCCATCCCCTACCACCTGGTCCTATCTTGTAGGGATCTTTAGCCCTTCCTCCGCCCCCATTACCCTCGCTGAAGCCACCTCTTCTACAAGGTAAAGTGATCTGTTGCAAAGGTTCTTCCAGTTAGTCACACTGTTTTAATTCTCGTAATAATCTTCCTATTTCCATTTCTAAGTGCCAGTATTTCCATATCAACCTTGCCTTGTGTTTAAATAATTACATACAATCGTGTATTCAAGGCTTCTTTGGCACCCTCTGTGCTCTCCTTGTCCTATGCATATTTTACTACATCCTTACTGGCTTTTAATTCGTGAATCTCTCCGTTTACAGAGGGTTTGTTAGCCGTGGAAATCTCTTCTGTCTATGCCTTGTATCAGCATCGTCACACTGACGGATGTACCTTCAAGTTTTCCCCGTTATAATTAACCTCTTAGGACTTGCCTGCCTGATTAGTTCATTTCATCTTCTGATATTTCTTTTCATATAAATACAAGTAATTTTAAACTTACCCTAATGTGTTTACTTACAAATACCTTATGAGTAGAGCCCTCAGCTCAAATAAATTCCCCCTCTTTTCCTTGTTTTTATGATTTCCTGAATCAACAGCAGTCAGATAGAGGTAAGTAACAAAATCACTTATTTAGAGTCTATAACTGGCTCATGGTAAGCATTTCCCCAGGTTAAATCATAAAAAATGGCAAAAGTTTGCCTTAGATCTCGTAATCTGCACATTGCAGATTGAATCCTTGTCCCCTTGCAACTTGCCATATCAGCGACCAGCAAAGCTAGGCTTGGTGCAAGACAAAGAAATGAATCTTTTTGCATAAATTCCGCATGTGCACAGTCAAGGAGTTTCCACACAGTGAGTATTTTTATTTTATGTTAGGATAGGAAGTGAAATTGTGACTGAAAATAGAAATAGGGAAACGTTACGCACGTGCATGCAATCCAGTCACAGAGAAAAGAGAGTTAGTATCCATTACACAAGTTTTGATAGCCCCTTCCATGTTCCTTCACACACAGGCAAGCTAGGAAATTACAAAGCATCGAAAAAAAAATGAAATAGTGCGTGTATTTCCTCCTTGTGCTATCCAGACAATTTGTCATCTTGGAATAGCTAGGCACATGTTCTAGATCCCACGTGGGTCAATTAGCAAATTTGCATATCACTGGAACTCAGAGAGTTTAATCTCTCTCCCTCTCTTGTAAAGGTTAGGAATCCGTTAGGCAAATGCATAATTCCTCATTGTAGAGTAAAATCTCCGAAAGTGTAAAATTTTCATTTGTACACATTCCCTCATACAGCACCGCACAGGATGAATTCTGTTTCATTTCAAAGCATTTCCATTCAATAACCGCCTGCTATTTCATTCATAAGCATAAGGAATCTTTTTTTTTTTGTTCATTTGTGGCTATCTTTTGTTTGATTAAAGTCCGCTATGACCACATGGTTTTCACGTCGTTCCCAAGATAATTTTGGGTAAGCCTAAGAGAAAATTTATCTTTGGGTTCCTCTAAATAAACCATAAGTGGAATTATATCTTTGTATAAGCAGGGTGGGTCTTGGGAAAATTCCCACGCTGGTCATTGCCCTTTGTTGCCAGGTGCATACCAGACGAACTTGAGCTGTCAGTTACTGCACATACCCAAGCGGTTACTACTTCCAGGGCACATGTGAAGAAGGCTAAATATAAGGAAAGGCAAATTCGTACGCATGTGACTTAGGCAAACAGCGCCTGTGCATAACAGAATTAAGAACCTATATCAGATTGGAGGAAAAAGCTCTTAATAGGGTTGGCAAAATACGCACATTTATCAGTGTGACTTGCAAATAATAAAATTTTAACTTATCCGTGTATAGTGAACTTACCACTTCTATAAAAAAAATAGAAGTGTACTTCTAAAAACGGCTGGTTTCTAAACCATAATTTGCATCAGTAAGTAAACCTCACCCCTACTCTGCGCCAGTATCCCAGTGTCTCTCCAAGCATTATTTTGTTTTTTGGTTTATGCTACATCCTTTCTTTTTTTTTCCACTTTATTGTTGGGGTTATTATTCTAAGCGTGTCATGACGCTCACTGAGTTCCCGAACCTAACCCGTATCAGGACTCCCCTAAAAGGAAAAGTTTTTTTCTTATCACAAGAAAAACAAAATTCCCAAGAACAGGCAAACGCTCCCTGAACCAAACCCTACAAGGCAAAATTAAAAAATCAGTTCCCTGTGAATAAATCATGTCCTATGAGGTAAACCAAAAAACCCAACATCCACGCAATAGCTGGCCGAGTCCATACCTGAAATAGAATACAATTTGCGTCTTTTGAGACATATTAAAATTCGTTCATCAAGAACAAACTAAGTCTTATTCAGACATGTTGAAACCAGTTCATCAAGAACAAACTTGGGTCTTTTCAGACACCCTGAAATTTGAATCTTTTCAGACATATTGATTTTCTAAAGGGTCACACCCATATATGTGTTATCTCAAGATGTCTACAACATCCAGAACCCAACAAAATGAGGATTTCAGGTTCTATATGTCCGCTGGAAAGGACATGGGACTGTCAGGAGAAGCTCTGATGGAGTGGGTCCTAGAGAGAATAGATGATGCCTGGGCGGAGAGAGAGGCCGAAAGAAAGGCGTAGAAGGAAGAGCAAGATAGGCTACATAAACTGGCAAAGGAAGAACAAGAGAGATATGAGAAGAAGGAAGAGCAAGATAGGCTGCATAAACTCGCAAAGGAAGAACAAGAGGGAAAGGAGAAGAAGGAGGAACAAGAAAGAAAGGAGAAGGAGGAAGAATAAGAAAGAAAGAAAGAAAGAAGAAGGAAGAGCAAGATAGAAAGGAGAAGAAGGAAGAGCAAGATAGGCTGGATAAAACTTGCAAGAGAAGAACATGCAAGACAGGAGAAAGAACAAGAACGAAAGGATAGACTTGAAAGGGAGGAAAAGCAGTGGGCCCATGAGCTACAGATGGCTCAAATTGGCACTGCCAGTTCCTCTCCAGCCCCTGGTGCATTCGCCCTTACTCAGGCTCATACCTTCATGACCAAGTGGCCCGAGGCCGAGCCCGATGTATGGCTTGATCAGGCAGAAAGGGTCCTTAGTGCCTACCCACTCACTCCCACTGAAGTCTCCCTACTCTTGGGAAAATTCCTCACAGGAAAGGGTCTAATTGCTTTCAATACCCTCCCTGAGGGAGGAAAAGGCTCTTAATAGGGTTGGCAAAATACACACATTTATCAGTGTAACTTGCAAATAATATAATTTTAACTAATCCATCTATAGATGATAAACTTACCACTTCTATAAAAATAAATAGAAGTGTACTTCTAAAAATGGCTGGTTTCTAAACCATAATTTGCATCAGTACGTAAACCTTACCCCCGCTCTGCGCCAGTATCCCAGTGCCTCTCCAAGCATTATTTTTTTTTTGGTTTATGCTACGTCCTTCCTTTTTTTCTACTTTATTGTTGGGGTTATTATTCTAAGAGTGTCATGACGCTCACTGAGTTCCCGAACCTAACCTGTATCGCGACTCCCCTAAAAGGAAAAATTTGTTTTTCTTATCACAAGAAAAACCAAATTCTCGGGAACAGGCAAACGCTCCCTGAACCAAACCCTAAGATTCAAGCAATAGCCGGCCAAGTCTGTATGTGAATCTGAAACCACGTCCTACGAGACAAAATTAACGAATCAGTTCCCAGCGAACAAATTACGTCCTATGAAGCTAACCAAAAAACCCAACATCCACGCAATAGCTGGCCGAGTCCATACCTGAAATAGAATACAATTTGCGTCTTTTGAGACATATTAAAATTCGTTCATCAAGAACAAACTAAGTCTTATTCAGACATATTGAAACCAGTTCATCACGAACAAACTTGGGTCTTTTCAGACACCTGAAATTTGAGTCTTTTCAGACATATTGATTTTCTAAAGGGTCACACCCACATACGTGTTATCTCAAGATGTCTGTGACATCCAGAACCTAACGAAATGAGGGCTTCAAGTTCTATATGTCCGCTGGAAAGGACATGGCACTGTCAGGAGAAGCCCTGATAGAGTGGGTCCAAGAGAGAATAGACAATGCCAAGTTGGAAAGAGAGGCCAAAAGAAAGGCAAAGAAGGAAGAGCAAGATAGGCTAGATAAACTCGCAAAGGAAGAACAAGAGAGAAAGGAGAAGAAGGAAGAATAAGAAAGAAAGGAAAAGGAGGAAGAGCAAGAAAGAAAAAGAAGGAAGAGCAAGATAGAAAGGAGAAGAAGGAAGAGCAAGATAGGCTGGATAAAACTTGCAAGAGAAGAACATGCAAGACAGGAGAAAGAACAAGAATGAAAGGATAGGCTAGAAAGGGAGGAAAAGCAGTGGGCCCATGAGCTACAGATGGCACAAAGTGGCACTGCCAGCTCCTCTCCAGCTCCTGGTGCATCCATCCTTACTCAGGTTCATACCTTTTTGACCAAGTGAACCCAGGCCGAGTACGAGGTGTGGCTTGATCGGGCAGAAAGGGTCGTTAGCACCTACCCACTCGCTCCCACTGGGGCAGAAAGGGTCGTTAGCACCTACCCACTCGCTCCCACTGAAGTCTCCCTACTCTTGGGAAAATTCCTCAGAGGAAAGGGTCTAATTGCTTTCAACGCACTCCCTGAGGCAGATCAAGGAAAATGGGTGGAAGTGCGCCAGGCAATTACAAAGGCGTACGAGATCACCCCCGAACGCTGGAGACGATCCTGGAGAGGGCAGATAAAAGAAGCAGGACACACCTAGTCTGACTGGGCGTATCAACCAGATAGGACCCTCTCTAAATGGCTAGAGTCCCTGGGAGTCTCCACCGCTGAGGACATCCTTGAGTGGTTCAAGATTGAAAACTTTTTATATTATGCCCTTCTGCCCTAGCCACGCATGTAAGCGAAAAAGCACCCACGACTCTAGCGGAGTGCTGCTGCCTCGCCAACATGGAAACCCATCACGTCCATGCAGTTCATTGAAATGTAAAATATGCCCTCCTCCTTTCACCTTCGGCACCCCTCCATCCAAGAATGGGCACTCACAGAAGCCCGTTGTATGTGGGTTCTGCAAAAAGGCCGGACATTCCACAGAGCAGTGCCAAAACAAGCCCCAGGTGCCACCCACAGCGTCTTTCAAACCCTCTCCTGGGAATCCACCAACTAACAAGCCTGCACTCTCCTCTGGGGCAGTGCCAAGAAGAGATTACAGCCAGAGCTATTGCAAGGCTTGCCAAGTTTATGGCCACTCTCCCATATGGGCAAAATGCCCTAATAATAAATCAAGTACTCCTGCCATCGCCTTGGTAGTTACAAATCCAAAGTCCTTAGGCCCTCCAGCCAAGGGTCCCATATATGAGGCACCTCCTCAAGGTAGCTACCCCGCACTCCAGGTCAAGGCATTTGAGGACTCTGTCATGCAAATTTCCCTCATAAGAAAAGACAAAGTTCCCTATGGAGCTATCATTAACCGACATAAACTCGTCACAATTGAGGGTATCAATCAATTTAAAATGATACTCCCTACTGTTTAGTTGAGATTTACAAGATCTCATAGATCCAAAACCTGCACCCTTGCAGTAACAAGTTATATTCCTGGAGGTTATGACATCCTCCTGGGACAGGACTTCCAGTCCCTATCTAAGTTACAGAAATCCAGGGGTCCAAATCCCCCAAATCATTCATCAGGCACAAGTAAACCTCAAACGCCTACATTCACCCCACTGCCAGTGCCAAGTATGATGTGCAGTGTCCCCTTCAATCATGATCAATTCCACATCCCATTCCGGTGCCCGGCCCTGCCCCAGTGCCAGGGCACCAAATAGATCTCCCATCCAGGAGATCCCAAACTCGATTCACAATCTCTGCCAGTGCCACTTGCATGCAATGAGCAATGCCACACTCCATCCGTCCCGAACAACTGGCAAATTCCAAATCAAATATTAGTGCCTGACCCTGCCTTAGTACCAGCACCAGAGCACACCCACGATCTCCATTCAAGGAACCCCCATCCGCTACCAGAGCTGGTAAGAGAGACAGATCCCTCCGACCACAGCTGAAGCTCAACCAAAGGTGCAGCCTCACAACACGAGTCTATCATGGCCACAGCAACCTCTTCCTCTCTTTCCTGGTCCCCCGCGGACACGACCATGGGTAAGGATTCTGCTGTGTCTTAAATGGCAGATGAACTCATGGAACTGCAGCGACTTGGGGTAGAGCCTGCAATGAGTGCCCCTGCTTCGGCCGTCAAAGAAGCCGACACAGATGGCATTCCAATGTCCTCCTCACGCTCGGTTCAACTGATTCCCCTGCCAAGGAAAATCATTAACCTAAAGACATCTGCGGAAGAAATCATGGGTATAGGTAACGTCAGGTAGCTTAAAGAGAGCTGCTGAGCTCATCTCGCACCAGTGCAAATTTGGCACAGTGCCACCCTTTTATCCTACAAGGACCTTGGCACCTCTATCCAGAAGAGGGTGTCAGGCTTCCTCACCTATTTATTTTTCTTATAACTCTCAGATTTATTCTTTTACTTTAACATTTTTTCTTTCATTATTTTGTTCAATTAATCATATTATTTTACACCTCACAAAGGCTTACAGTTTACCTTGTTCCTCCTCTGCCAATGCAGAGTGCAACTTTCAGACATCCCAATTTTGTAAGTCCTATGACTTCCCTTTGAAGCCCCTTGGGCAAAAGAATAAACCTAAGCCATTTTTACAGGCTAAAGAGTATAATTTCGGCATATTAATCATCATTTTTCTTTAACATTATTTTCCTTCTTTGTTATTCCCTTGTAATTTAAAGCCCGAGCCCGTAAATTGAAAAGACCGTGTACTTTACATATTTGTCTGACCATTGTACTTAGTTTCGTGCTCATAAGCACCATTGACTTCAGCGCCACGTCTGGCACTGTGCCGTCAACTTAAGTAACATGGCGACACCTAACGAAGACCATGTATATTTCATTGCAGTGCCTCCTCAAGGCAAACTAACTGCATGTCTTTGACTATAGTGATTATTAAAATTTAGGAGCATGATTATTTTAAGACTTACATTAAGGAAATCACTTCCAATTATTGTGATTAATATTTACAGTAACTTTCTTATATTTGTAACTGTTCCTGTTTCAAAATAACAGTAACTTATGATGTATCGCATTTTAATACCTATGATCATCTACTCATTTTGATATTTACCTTAAGGAGGTCAATTAAAGTTAGTGTATTTTAATATTTACAGTAACTTTCTTATGGTTGTATATGTACCTGTTTCAAAGTAACAGTAATCTAAGGTTAAAACCTTTAATTTTTCCCTTACTCTGGGATTAACGTAAAATATTGAATTCTTTATCAAGTCAATTTTCAGATATCTCATATGACAGATTTAGGTTACTAAATATACATGAGTGCCGTTAACGAGGAAATTAGAGTAATATAAAGCATTCGTCTGCTGAATCCTTGGCTTGGTAGACATTCGTACCCGACTGAAGGTGTGAGATGTCAACTTGGGCAGGGAGTTATTATATTTTTCCAAGAATCCCAGCCACCAAATACTTCATTTAAAGCTGGAAAATACAACAGTGCATTTTGGGCACTGCGTGACAAGGAAGGGCGAAAGAAATATGGGCCCCCTCCCTTAATCTGTTAATCGCACTCTGTATATCCCTTTCAACTTTCTCTTCTCGAACATGAAACGCTGTGGGAAACTTTGTTTTCAGGTCCTAAGCCTGACCGGAGGCAGAATAGCACCAGGGAGGCAGATTAAGATTAAGGACAACTGGCATGAACACCTGGAACTTGAGTCATAAATGATGCCCGAGCATAGGGAAACGACACTGACCCCAACTACCTGTGGGTAACCTCCTGGCCCCTGGCTGAAGTCACATATGGGCCTCACCGAAGGAAAAAGAGAGAGAGACATTGCTGGACATGAACGAGACACATCTCCCCCCTCCATTCCGCCTCCTTCAGAGAGCCATGCCTACCATGTGGTCCTATCTTGTAGGGACCTTTAGTATTCTTACCAGTGAAGCCCTTAGCCCTTCCTCTGCCGCCATTACCCCATTATTTCCATATCAACCTTGCCTTTCAGGGCAGTGTTACGCAACTGCCGGTATTTAAATAATTACATAAAATCGTGTATTCAAGGCTTCTTTGGCACCCTCTGTGCTCTCCTTGTCCTATGCATATTTTACTGCGCCCTTACTAGCTTTTAATTCGTGAATCTCTCCATTTACAGAGGGTTTGTTAGCCGTGGAAATCTCTCTTGACTGTGCCTTGTATCAGCATCGTCACACTGATGGATATACCTTCAAGTTTTCCCAATTGTAATTAACCTCTCAGGCCTTGCCTGCCTGACTAGTCCATTTCATCTTCTGATATTTCATTTCATGTAAATACACATAATTTTGAACTTACCCTAACATGTTTACTTACAAATACCTTGTGAGTAGAGCCCTCACCCCAGATAAATTTCCCCTTTTTTCCTAGTTTTTACGATTTCCTGAATCAACAGCAGTCAGATTTTATATAAAAATAGAGGTAAGTAACAAAATCATTCATTTAGTCTACAACTGGCTCAAGGTAAGCATTTCCCCAGGTTAAATTGTAAAATATATATATAAATATATACATAAACATATATTTATAAATTTATATATATATATATATATATATATATATATATATATATATATATATAAATATATATGTATTTTTATATATATAAATATGTATATAACTCTAAATATAAATAATAATAAGTATACCAAGATAGTTTAACTAGACCACTGAGCTGATTAACAGCTCTCCTAGGCCTGAAGATGTTTCTGACCAAGAATGGCATGATTAGACTTATTTTACATGGCTAAACGCTAACCAATTGGTTACCTAGCATAATCTGACAAGAGTTCCAGAATTGCTTTCAACAGGACCTGATAAGCTGCATTGCTTGTTAATCCGAACCACATTATATTTTATATAAGAAATGAATGTCTAACACCAGAAATAAATTACTCTAATTCTTCACTGGCTGATTAACAGGCCAGAGAGTGCTAGATTACCTAGCAACGGGACCACAGCAGTATCGACCCATCCAAGTGAAGATCACCAGAAATGCTCCTAAATTCTATATATATATATATATATATATATATATATATATATATATATATATATATATGAATATATAAATTTATTCTGTTCAGATGAAATGCTGTCCACTGGGTCACTGGTGAGTCGGGAAGTTGGGGAAAACAAGCTGGTATGCAAGCAGTTAGCCTGCTCAGGTAATGCCTTAAGTATAATGATACTCGGGTTCCAACATCTTTTATGACTTGTGTGGCCTGGTTGTCAGCAGTCTTGTCTTTCATTTAATAGACCTGGGTTCAATCCTGATGTGAGGCAGAAATTCATTTCTGTTCCACACATGATTGTTTTTTTTTATTATTTCTGTCATATTCACTCAGAAAGGATAATTCAAATGAAATGCTGTCAACTGGGTCACTGCTTAGTCAGGAGGTTTGGGAAGACACACTTGTATGAAAGCAGTTAGCCCGCCCAGGCAATGCTGTAAGTACAGTGGTACTCAGGTTCCAACTTCTTTTATGACTTGTGTGGCCTGGTTGCCAGCAGTCTGGTCTTTCATTTGAAAGACCTGGGTTCAATCCTGATGTGAGTTAGAAATTCATTTCCTGTTCCATACGTGACTGTTTTTTTTTTATTATTTCATCACATTCACCCAGAAAGGATAATTCAAATGAAACGCTGTCAACTGGGTCACTGCTTAGTCAGGAAGTTGGGGAAAACACACTGGTATGCAAGCAGTTAGCCTGGCCAGGTAATGCCTTAAGTACACAGGTACTCAGGTTCCAACTTCTTTTATGATTTGTGTGGCCTGGTTGTCAGCGGTCTGGTCTTTCATTTTAAAAGTCCTGGGTTCGATCCTGATGTGAGTCAGAAATTTATTTCTGTTCCACACGTGATTGTTTATTGATTATTTCATCATATTCACTCAGAAAGGATAATGCGAATGAAATGCTGTCAATTGGGTCACTGCTGAGTTGTGAAGTTAGGGAAAACCCAATGGTATGGAAACAGTTAGCCTGCCCAGATAATGCCTTAAGTACAGTGGTACTCAGGTTCCAACTTCTTTTATGACTTGTGTGCCTGGTTGTCAGCGGTGTGGTCTTTCATTTGAAAGACCTGGGTTCGATCCTGATGTGAGTCAAAAATTTATTTCTGTTCCACACGTGATTGTGTTTATTTCTAATATATATATATATATATATATATATATATATATATATATATATATATATATATATATATATATATATATAAATATATATATATATATATATATATATATATATATATATATATATATATATATATATACACACACTGGGTGTTTCAAAATTATAGCCCCCCTCCACAGAACAAATGGAAAGTTATGAAGTTTTCTGCTATAGCCTATCTCCAAGTACATTATTTTAAGTTTCTATTAAGCTATTCTTTATTTTACATTTCTTGTATTTTCAGACTGAGTGACAGAGTTAGATACAGCCATGGCTAATGACTCGGAGGAAATCAGATGGATTGACTGAATCCAGGCTATAACCTTCAGAGAGGCCAGGGATGCTGGAGCATCCTTCATTTCACGTTCCTGGATAGCTAAATACATTAAAAGAGATTAATCCTTTGTTAAAAGAAACTGGAACAAAAATTCATATGACTGTCATCACGAAAAACGTGAGAATCTTGGAAGGCCTGAAGTCCTTTCTCAGGAGTCAAAAGACATCATAGCTGAGCCAGTGGGTAGACCAAGAAAGTCTTTACGTAAATTGGTGCTTGAACTAGAAACAAAAAGGGAAAAGAAGAGAAGTTATAGTACTGTACATCGTGAGTTGGAAAAATCTGGTATCAAGCCATTTCATGTTATCAGCAAGCCCAACATCACTCAGCAACAGAGAGAAGACCGTGCATGTTTTGTGGTTCATTTCTTAAAGATTGGGATGAAGCTGACTTTCTCCATGTTGCTGCATCAGATGAATTCTTCATTTACGCAGCCAAGACGCCAAATCATAAAAATGACATTATTTGGGCTGCAAAGTTGGATGATATCAGCGATGATGTGCAATATCGCCAAGTTGTGAAATTTCCTGAATGTTTGGGAATTTTTCTCTGTTAATGTGGATCATCAAAGAAAAAGGACAGTCATGGAATGGCGAATACTTCAGAGAAACTGCGCTTACTGGTGAAGTATTTCCTTTCCTCAAAGATCCTGAAAATGTGTTATCTGTTGAAGAAGTCACATTTTTGCATGATAAGGCGCCATGTTTCAAGGCTCTTCAGACACAGGAGCTGCTTGGAAACAGTGGTATCGATTTCTTCTCGTCAAGTGAATTTACAGGTAGCTCCCCTGACCTTAATGTGTGTGAAAACATTGGTAGCATCTTAAAGGATCGTGTTGAAGTGCACACAGTGAACTATGATGGTATACCAAGCCTCGACGACTTGCGAAGAGAGGTGACCGAAGTGCTCACGGAAATGGAGTTTGAGTCTCAGCTTTTTTTTTTTTTTTTTTTGAGATTTGCTGAAATTATACCCCTCAAGAATGCAGGCTGTGGTACAGGCAGATGGAGGCCACACAAAATATTAAATATTCAGAGAGAAACTTAAACAAATACCTGTTCTGAATTACTTTTGTTTTTGTCCATATCAATTTTAGTTTATGCTATAAAGGGGGCTCTAATTTCAAAACACCCTGTATATATATATATATACACACATATACATATATGTATAACTGAATCACGAAAAAATATGGAACGTGATGAATATATAAAACGATAAATCACAAGGGAAACAGAAAAACTGGAGTGCTGTGAGACTTTCAACGCTATGTCCTTTACTTAGCAGTCTGCTAAATAAAGGACATAGCATCGAAAGGTCTCGCAGCACTCCAGTGTTTCCATTTTATCTTATATATATATTATCTTATATATATATATATATATATATATATATATATATATATATATATATATATATATATATATATATATATACTGTGTATATATATATATATATATATATATATATATATATATATATATATATATATATATATATATATATATATATATATATATATATATATATTATATATATATATATATTGTTATTTTTCTGAGGCTGGTTGGAGAAAAGAAAATGGATTTTTTATTAACTGCCCTAAGGGCCAACACACAGCATCAGAATGTGTTTCATAAATGGAATGAATGAACTGACTTACCTTGATATCACATCTGAGTAAACAGACAAGTGGAGGTCGCCTTGTTAAAGAATAACCAGTAAATGCTTTAAAATGAATTTATTTACAAAAGGAGCAATCAGAAAATTAATATGAAAGGACTGACTAAGCAGCAAGCAAGCACATACAATGTGCAATAAAAGCTAGATAAAGCATAGCAAATAGCTGAATCTGAAAGGGCTACAGCCCTGAAATAGTTCGACAAGCTATTAACTTTACTGCAGACTAGTTAAACGATTTATGGTGGTTAACGCAACTGGATTGAAAGAGGGGAACTGTGTCTAGTGCCCCTGGACTGCTTAATCAGAAGACTCTTGCACATGGCAGGATGACTTAAACGTTTAAGACTATTTTGGTTCACAAGGCAGGGGCAGACTGCTCCAAGAGCCAGATAACAGGATTCTGGAAGAGAATCCAAAGACCTTCTCTCACATGAAATTACTTTTGCACGATGGAGGAATTTATCAATTAGATTTGATTAGCACATGGTAACACTATGGTGACAATGCTCTAATTATTATCATTGAACTAATTTAATTTGAGCATGGGACAAGTCATGGGGGCCAAATGTGCTTGCTAAGACTGACTGAACAAAGGGGCTTTGTTTAGGGGAATGAAAACTTGGAAATAGTGAAAATGGAGAGAAATTCATAAGAATAGAAAAAGAACTGGCAGTAGATTGCAATTTCAAGATGTACCTTATTTCATCTGTGCATGGAGCTTGCTTGCAAAGGACGAATTTCGGCCGTAGGAGTCTCAAGACCTTTGCCAGTGTGACGAGAAAGGGAGACTGCACCGACTTGATGCATTTGAGTTCTGTGACGGAGTGCGTGTGAGCGGCGAGGTCGTGATCTCCTCTCATTCGATTTTTAGGGTTGGGCACAGGACATTGGTCGATCTGAAATAGCAATCAACAGCCAGCAAAGAAGCTAGGTCTCTTAAGGGTCAGCATAGAAGCCCACTTACAACCCTGACTGGTCTTTTTGTCCCTGACGGCTTTCTACCCCCCCAAAAATTGTATGATGCTGGGGCTAAGAGGTCGGTATGGTTTCCCCCAAATCAGGTGATGTGGGGGTAGACCCACATAAGTTCACCCTCCCCCCTTAGTGGCATCCCCTCCAGCCACCATCAAATGTGATTTCCTAGCTAAAGGATTAAGGGACGAATTTGATATTTTGATAAATATGTAATATATATATATATATATATATATATATATATATATATATATATATATATATATATATATATGTGTGTGTGTGTGTGTGTGTGTGTGTGTGTGTGTGTGTGTGTATGTATATGTTATGTGTATAAATAAAGATGAAATCCACATGAAGGAAAGGGAAACACTGTTATCCTTTACTTAGCAGACTGAAGAAATAAAAAGTAAGTTTACAAAGAAAACTCATATAAATGACAGATGGGGATTACAAAGGAAAAATATGTACTTGGAATCCAACACAATTGAAGAATTAGTAGAACTGAAAAAACAGGGTTAAATATTTAAGGGTTTTACAAAGTGATTAGGATCAACGTTCAGAAGCAGATTACAGACAATTAAAAGATTATACAAGGGGGTGACTGACTACCAAAAAAATATTAGTACAACAAAATAATTCTCTCGTTTTTTGTAAACAACAACAATTTTTGCAAGATGAACATTTTTACAAATAAAAAATTATATTAAACATACCGAATACCTAGAAAATATATATAAGGTAACTAATTTGTAATTAAGTCAGTGATTTAATCTTTTAGGTCATTCTTGAAAATTTTTCTAATATTGGGGTCCAAATAATACATGCCAGGGCTAGGGTTAAAATTACAGCTGGAAGTAAGTTGGATAATAGCAGCTTCCAAGTGAAACTCTCACAGGATAAACTGGACTGAAAGTTCAGTGATTGCCAGGTCGAAAGATTTCTCTTATAGAAATCTTTTGGAGTCTGCTGTTATCCAGCTTACTTCCAGTTGTAATTTTAACCTTAGCCCTGGCAAGTATTATTTGGACCCCTATATTAGAAAAATGTTCAAGAATGACCTAAAAGGTAAAATCATTGACTTAATTACAAATTAGTTACCTTATACATATTTTCTATGTGTTCGTATGTTTAATATAATTTTTTTTTATTTGTAAAAATGTTCATCTTGCAAAAATTGTTATTGTTTACAAAAAAAGAGATAATTATTTTGTTCTACTAATACTTTTGATGGTCAGTCACCCCCTTGTATAATCTTTTAATTGTCCTGTCCCTGCTTCTGAACGGTTGATCCTAATCCTTTGTAAAACCTCTCAAATATTTAACCCTGTTTTGGCAGTTCTACTAATTCTTCAATTGTGTTGGATTCCAAGAACATATTTTTTCCTTTGTAATCCCCATTTGTTCCATATTTTCATGATTCAGTTACACATGTTATGTATGTATGTATATATATATATATATATATATATATATATATATATATATATATATATATATATATATATATATATATATATACATATCATTATTATTATTAAAACAGTTTAACTTAGACCACTGAGCTGGTTAACAGCTCTCCTAGGGCTGGCTCAAATGATTAGATTTATTTTTATGTGGCTAAGAACCAACTGGTTACTTAGCAACAGGACCTACAGCTTATTGTGGAATCCGAACCACATTATGACGAGAAATGAATTTCCGAACCACATTATGACGAGAAATGAATTTCTATCACCAGAAATATATTCCTCTAATTCTTCATTGGCCGCCAACTGAGCTGGCTATCAGCTCTCATAGGGCTGGCCCGAAGGATTTGGATGAAATGACAGGTCTACGCTAAAAGCCTAGCACTGAGACCAAATAGGCCATTCGATATGGTGATAAATGAATGAAAATGAAATTAAAAACTGCACAGAGGCACATGCTCTCATACTGGAACACACTCATAATAAATACATACATACTCACGTTTCCATATACACTTACTAATAAGGAATATTAAAATTTAAAATATAATTTATTAAAATTTTGAAATTCAGTTTTAAAATTCATTAGACCCCTACGGGTTTTTGTATTTATATTATTTACTTTTTATAATTTATCAATTAAATCACAGCTTCTCATGAACATTAAAATTGGTATTATTGAAAACGTGGAAGACTGACAAAATTTCCTTCATTGATCTATTTCCAAAATTTGATAATTACTACAGGTTACATTTTGAACATTCACACAATATATGCCTGACTGTTATCATCACTTTGCACTCTGGGCATTTGGGAGGAGGGCCACGTGGACTTTTCATTAAGTGTCCATGTGTCAAACGAGTACGGCCTATTCGAAGACGTGTCAGAATTACTTGTGTGTGTGTCTCTCTCTGATATGATGAACTCCATTTTCCAACACTGGATTTTACGTTTTAATTTGTTATTTTCAGGTTCGTCATTCCATAAATTTTGCCATTTACTTACAATGATTGTTTTTATATATCTTACAGAGTCACTAATAGGGATGTTTACATTTGCTCTTGTCATGTGGACTCCTTCTTAAGCTGCTTTATCGGCCTCTTCATTTCCTTTAATCCCTACATGGGCAGGGATCCAACGTATTTCAATATTTTTTCATTATTATACAATTTATGGAGCGAAAACTTAATATGTTGTACATTATTATTATTAAAGTAATTTAACCAGATCACTAAGCTGACTTTCAGCTCTCATAGGGCTGGCCCGAAGGATTAGATTAAAATACAAGGTCTAGGCTTGAGGCCAAGCACTAGGACCCAATAGGTCATTCAGTATGGCGACGAACGAATTAAAATTAAATTAAAACCTGCACAGAGGCACATGCTCTCATACTGGAACACATACATACAATAAATACATTTACTCTTGCTTCCTTACATACACAATGAAAAGGTATATTAAAATTCAGAATATAAGTAATATTTAAAAAAAAAATTTTATTCTACAAATGCTATAAAGGTTTTGTGTTTTTATTATTAATTATTTTTATATTTTATTAATCAAATCAACAGTTCCTCACGAACATAATAATTGGAATGACTGAAAATGTAAAAGATTCTGACAAATTTCGTTCATTGATTTATCCCCAAAAGTTGACAGTCACTATTGGTCATATGCAAAACTAGAAAGACCGAGCTTTAGTGTTAAGAGCCAAAACGCTGTTGAGCCGTGGCACCTTAGATAAAGATTTACTTACAAAATAAAAAACAAACAAAACTTGGTTTTCTAATGAGCCACAGATTTAAGAATGAAAAATTTATTTTTGTTTAAATATGCAGTTAGTTATTTTCTTACGAAGTCTCACCATTATTATAGCTTCACTAATAATTTTTTTCTAAGGCTTCATTTACGTACAAAACAGACAAACTAAACCACGTTATATAGAAAACCCACCATGGCATCGGAACTTACATCAAATCCTGAAGGGCTAAGGAACTTGCCAACCTAGGACAAACAAGGTCCTCTAAGCTTTTGTCAGTTTTCAAACTGTTATTCAGTAACTTTATTTCCGGTGAAATTTTCTCATTATCAGTAGCTTTACTGGATTTAATCTCTCTCTCTCTCTCTCTCTCTCTCTCTCTCTCTCTCTCTCTCTCTCTCTCTCTCTCTCTCTCTCTCTCTCATTTTTATAATGGATAAGTTTGATAACCAAACTACAATACTTACCTAAAAAACCAATAGACTCTTCTGTAAAATGTAATTCTGAGTTAGCTACAATAATTGTTCACCCAAAAATCTCTTTTGGTGTTCAACAAGTATATTACTAAGAGTTTGTTTATTTTTGATCATAAATAAGATCGTATGATATAGAAAGACTGGCAAAAATGTATAGGTAGTCAGGAGAGAAAAAGAAAGGAAGAATACCTTAGCAATTGTGTCACCCAGTGGAGTGAGAATGACCTAATCGAGTCCCTCCCGTTTTGATGGTATACCTCTCTCTCTCTCTCTCTCTCTCTCTCTCTCTCTCTCTCTCTCTCTCTCTCTCTCTCTCTCTCTCTCCCTCCCCACTCTAAGTGCGATCCGCAACAGTCAGCTAAACTATGCTTTCATATGCAATACTTAGTATCTATTTATATATCTATCTGTCTTTATCAAATTTGTCTGTGTGAATCTTTTGGAAGAGAAACTGCAAAAAGCTTGTAAGCCCACGTAAAATCGCTAATAAAATCTTTTCTCGCCGATATCGTTGGCCGATGTTGCAGAGGCTTACTGTAATGATCAATGCGCCAGGTTGGGACGATGGCAAGCTACAAAATACAAGAAATAAAAATGTTCCTTAGATATTTCCATTCCCTGCGAACACTTATTATTATTATTATTATTATTATTATTATTATTATTATTATTATTATTATTATTATTATTATTATTATTATTATTATATTATTCAAAAGATGAGCCAAATTCATATGGAACAAGCGCGCATTAACTATTCGGAATTCAAGCTTCTAAGGAACAGGGTGTTTATTAGAAAGTGGCAGAAGGTAATGGGAAATACAGAAAGAAGAGTTCACTTATTAAAAAAGAAAAAAAATCAACAAACTAATAAATAAATAGGTAAAAATATAAAAAAAATAACATACAAGGAGAATTGTATTAGAGTAGTGATGTATTGCATCTTCGCTTGAGCTTTTGCGGGTTCAAATTGTTCATCATCCTTAGGGAGGTTGTCCCACAGTCCAACGGTGTGAGGAATGAAGGACCTCCGGGACTGAGAAGTTCGACGGCGAGTCATATTTACTGCATATTGATGCTGCTGTTCAACAAATCTGATTGTTCTCGGCAGGAAAAGGGGATCAGCGATCAATTGTAAATGTGAAAGAGCTATGTTAAAATGCAACTTATGAAAAATTGTCAAACAAGAAACCATCCGTCGATGGTCCTGTAAGGGCGACAAGTTGCACCTCTCTTTCCTTGTGTTTCTCCTTTTTCAGATGTACATTAATCACTTCATGTATTTTACCTGTCTTTATTTCAGATTCTTTGTGTACCTCATCTTATGCATCATTGTACGGCCTTTCTGCGATATAACATATCTACCTTTTATATGTCATGCAACAAATGTTGTACATATTTTATGCTTGCTAAAAAGCACAAATCGTGATAGACTTCAGCAGGGCCTAGGTGCCACTTCCTGCACAGTCGCTTTTTGTCTTTATAAACACCGTCGAAATATAAAGGATCAGTCTTTCACTTCTGACTTTTCTTGAAGCCTCACACTGGTGACCCCAAGTCAGGGACAGGTAGCACGGTTTTGACCCAGCTATTAATGGACTAACTATGGCTGCACCCTACCATCAGAGAGCCTTTAGTGGACTAACTACGGCGTAAAGTTTAGGCCTCTGATAACACCCTACCTGGCAGAAACCGTACCATTAACTGACTAAATACTACATACCCAAAAGGGCATGTTTTGGTACTTTGTTTGACCTCTCGAACAAATCAGCACCATTAATGGACTCAATACGGTGCATTTTCCTGCGTTTTGGTGCGTGAGTAGTCAAGATGTCAGTGAATACCTCACTGCAAACCCCTTTGAGCATCGATCTGCGTTTCTCACTAACAAAGCCAGACACAGTCAAACTTCCTGTTGCTTGGCAAAACCTGCGGCATCATGGCTCCCATACGCCAGATGTGCATTTTTCACATACCACGCATCTCAGGCGATGCTACAAAATCAGACATAGTCATGGCACTCCCAGAAAGTATTCAATGGGATCCCCTGGCTAAACACGCCTTGAACCAGTCCATACACAGACTTAAAAAACAAACTGCTGAATTCCTATTCCATGCCTGTGTCCGAGAGAGCGCAGAGCGTATTCGACCTGTTATCCCAGCCCCTCAGAGATGCATCACTAGGGAAGCCTAGGACCAGCTGCGGGGGTTAGTAACACTCCAAGGTTGTGACAAGAATGGGAGGAAGAGAACAATTGACCTGACAAAAGCAATCTTCCTTCAGCATCTCCTGCAGGAAGTTTGTCACCATATAAGGGATGCAGAGAACTTGGACATGGATGCCTTAGTCGGTGACACCCAGAAACTATACAAGGCTACCAAGGCCTCAACACACGCTGCCGCCCTGGGAGCCTGCAACCTGTCGGAGGAAGACGGCGACGACGACGGAGACATCAATGCCATTTATAAGAAGAGACAGCCATTCAGAGAGCACAAGACAAGGCCGGCCCAGCGTTGGTGCTTCTACCAAAAAGTTTGGGACCAGCGCCAGAGACCTGCAGGCCCCTTCGTGTTCTTTCAAAAGACGACAAAGTCTGGCCTGGAAATAGCTGTGGCAGTGAAACCCAACTCTCCCCCCACCCAGCCCGGGGCTTTCATCACAGGCGGGCCTCCAGCATGCGCCTGCTGGTTGATACTGGGAGCAATGCAGTCGGTTTCTTCATCCACGGAAGGTATAGAAAAAATACCTGACTCACTACCTCCCTCCTGTAGCAGCGAATTCCATCGGCACTGGCGCTCGCCGACCGAATATCTCAATCCTGGGTGCAGACACCGCATTTTCGCCGTAGCAGATGTTACGTTCCTCTGCTGGGCCGGATTTTATGGCGCTGGACTCTGGCTGGCGTTGCCAGACAGCACCGCGGCTGAGGATGTGCCATTCCCATCAGCGCTCTCCACCGGACCGGGATGCCCTCCGCCTTGCGCGGCCGACAGCTACCGTCCCCCTACAGGAATTCCTGGACATGTTCAAAGCAGAACTACACCAGTCACCTGGGGCTTCGGCAAAGCACGGCATCTTCCACCACATCACCACGATGGGACCACCAACCCATGCTAAGTTCTGACGTCTGTCCCCCCAGAATTTACAAGACGCAAAATGGGCCTTAGCAGAAATGGAACACATGGGCGTTTGTAAAAAGGCATCAAGCCCGTGGGTGTCCCCTCTCCACGTGGTAAAGAAATCCGATGGGGGGGATTATCGGCGCCTGAATTTGGTAACAACACCAGACCACTAACCCCTCCCTAACCTACAAGACCTGACAGTCGCCCTCCACGGAGCCAAAATTTTCTCCAAGATGGATTTACTGAAGTCGTACTTCCAAGTCCCTCTGCATCCTGATGACATCCCAAAGATTGCCATCATCACGCCCTTCAGGAGCTACACATTTTCCTATTCCACTTTCGGTCTCAGGAACACAGGTGCCACCTTCCAGCACCTGATGGATGCATCTTGGAGATCTGCCCTTCTGCATCTGCTAGTCGACTGACATCCTCATTTTCCAGGTCCTTACGCCCACATCTCACTGTAGTGAATACACCTGCAGGACAGCGGATTAGTTGTCAGGTTCGACAAGTGCATCTTCGGGAAAGAAAAAAGAAGACTTCCTGGGCCACGAGATTTCTCCAACAGGAGTGTGCCCCACGGCCTCTAAAGTAAAGCTTTAAATTTCCGAACCCAAACAAATAAGGCCCTTGCGCAGGTTCCTTGGGATGATAAATTACTACCAGCACTTCATCCCAGATGTGCCCACATCGCCTTTAACGTCAATCCTGGGAAACCTAAAACACTAATGTGGGAAGCTTCGCGCTTAACAGGCATTCATCCAGAAGAAAAGGGCCCTCCAGTGCCTACCTTAACTCACCACAACTACAGCTGTCCTCAGGTTGACAGGATGCCTTTTGCTGTAGCCTGTGGTGCAGTACTAAACAACTGGTGAACAGTGCGCTGGCCTTGGCGTCTACATCCTTAAGTTTTCGCCAGCGGGACCAGCTACAGCGCTTGGCACGACAGAGAGCTGTTGGCTATCTACCAGGCCGTGAGGCACTTCAAGTATCTGCTGGAGGGAACTGAATTCACAATCCTGACAGACCACAAACCCTTGGTTCACGCCTTTGCTAAACAGGGGGAAGCCTGGTCTGCAAGGTGGCAGCAGCACCTAACTGCCATCTCCGAGTTCGGTTGCACCCTCAACTATGTCCCAGGCAAGAAAAACCCAGTGACTGATGCTCTGTCAGGATAGAGATCAATTCCTTCACCTCCGTGTGCTTTCAGAAGACCACGAGGAACAAACCAGTGATCCGGAGACAGCGGACTACAGGACAGCAGTGACAGCTCTCAAATGGGAAGAAGCGGCGCTCTTAGCAGAAGCTGGACAAAACTCTCCTCTGTGACACCCGCACAGGCTGCCCATACCCCACAATTTGCTGCGCGTGAGAGAAACAAGTGTTAGACGCCGTCCACGCGGCCTCTCCATCCATCAGGGAGCACAACAGCATACCTCATGACTGACAAGTTCGTCTGGCACGGCATCAACAAGGACGTCCGCCAGTGGGCAGAGAGCTGCATCCCGTGCCAGACGAGCAAAACATCCCAGCACACTGAATCAAGCATTGACGATTTTCCTCAGCCTCATCGGCAATTCGGCCATGTCCACATCAACGCTGATGGGCCCCTTCTGCAGTCGGGGGGAGCCAGATGCCTCCTGACGATCATAGACCACACCACCCACTGGCCCGAAGCAACCCCCATGGATGAGGCATCAACGACATCATGCACAGAGGCCCTCCTCTTCAGCTGGATAAGCCGCTTCAGAGTGCCAGACAGCATCACTATGGACAGGGAACCTGCCTGTTCTGGGTCTCCTTGGCATGCCTGATGGGTACAACTCTACATAGCACAACAGCATACAACCCCACAGCGAACGCCATGGTCAAGAGGGCGCATCACTCTTTTAAAGCAGCTCTCATGGCACGCTGCACTGACGAGAAGTGGAAGGAACAGCTGCCCTGGGTCCTGCTGGGTCTCCGCACTACACCGAAAGCAAATGGTGACACTTCCCCAGCTGAGAAAGTCTGCGGGGAAACACTGGTCATACCTGGAGAGTTCTTATTGCCGTCGGCACCAACACCCACCTCCTGAGGTTGAAGGAACTCACACAAAGGTTCGCGCCCTGCCACAAGACCTTCGCTGACAGAACCGTCACCTACAGCCCACCCGCCCCTTACACTCCTGGGGCTACGTCTTCGTCAGGGTGGGCGCTTGCTGCCACGCCAGCCAGGCCTAGGGGCCCCACAGTCACCAAACTCGCCAGCAACATATTCTTCCTCAGCATCCATGGGTGGGAGGGCTGGATCTGTCGACAGACTGAAGCCATTCCTGTTAGACTGCGAAATTTGCGAAGAAGCAGGCAGTCAGCCCAGAGTTCCCCAGCAATACCTGCCTGAAGGTACACTAGCTTCCCCATCAAAGCGGAGCCCGGAACGGCCCAGAAAATGCATCCAGCCATCCCCTGGTGCCAGCTCCACCCTGCGCCCACAGTTCTCCAGAAGCAAGGGCCCGCTCCCACTCCCTCAGTGCCTCCATGATTAATGTTGATTCATCTAATAATTGCTCCTCTAATTATTGTCTTGGGGAGGGGGGAATAGTATTTGTAAGGGCAACAAATCACACCTCTCTTTCCTTGTGTTTCTCCTTTTCAGATGTACATTAATCACGTCATATATTTTACCTGTCTTTATTTCAGATTTTTATTGTACCTCATCTTATGCATCATAGTAGAGGCCTTTCTGCGATATAGGTATTTACCTTTTATATGTCATGTAACAAATGTTTGTACATATTTTTATGCTTGCTAAAAAACACAAATCGTGAATGGACGCAGCGGGGGCCTCGGGTCACCTGCTACCTTTCAGTCAGCTTTTTGTCTATAAACACCTGTCGAGAATAATAAAGGATCAGTCTTTCACCTCTGACTTTTCCTGAAGCCTCACAGTCCAAGTCATTACTAATCTTAGGAAACAGAAGGCTACCACCATGAATCACTCCATCTAAAAGAGATAAATCTATGGCAGAAGCAGACATACACACTAGAATAAAAAAGGACAAATGACCTAAAACAGGCTGTATTGGTTTTATCGCTGTTATAAACATATGAAGCCTTACATACAATATCTAACTTTTGTGTATCATTTGCTGACAATTTAGTTAGATGTTTCTGAAAAGTAAGATGTAAGTCAAAAATTAAACCTAGAATATTTAAAGCTTCAGACTCATTCAGAAGAGTCCCATCCATCTGAAGAAAGTGGAAAATCCGTGCAAGGTCTGCTAATCAATAGTGTTTTCGTTTCACTGGAGTTCAGCCTCATACCCCACCGACTACACCATTCACGATTTTGGTCATGTTACGATTTAGGCACAGGGTAGCTTCATTTCTCATAAGTGGAGATATTACAACACCCATGTGCCACATCATAGGCATACTGAACAATCTTATTTTTCAGGCCAACCACCATAATTATCACTTGTATACACATAAATAACTGTGGACCAAGAACACTACCCCGTGGAACTCCAGGTACAATAGGTCTTGGATCATTAAAGATTCCATCAACATAACTTACTTCTGCCTACCTATAAAGAAACCTTGAAGTAATCCTGAAACATATCCACCCACTCCAATAGTTTATAGATAAGTGCATTAAGATTCACTAAATCAAAAGTAGTACTAAAATCTGTTTGAATTATTCTAAAGTCAAGATCCTTATTAAGGCTCTCTTGCAAATGACATATCAAATCTAAAAGAGTATTGCAGGTAACTGACAGCTTACTGTATGCATATTGACTATCAGCTAACAACCTTTTAGATTCCTCATACTTGTATAGTGGCTTAAAATAAGTTTTTCTGGAACCCTGGCAAGCACAGGGAGAATATAATTGGTCTGTAATACTGCAGTCAGCAAATATGCCATTCTTTAGGACAGACACTGTATTATTAAACTTGCTCCCATCCACATATATACTATGTTGACCTAGAAATCCATAGAATCTACTAGGCCTGGGAGACAATACACTAGAGACTTTTTTTAAAAACAAAGAGATGAAACCATCGGGATCATCTCCACCCCAGCTATCAATATTATAAGGAATTTTATCAACATCCTTAGAGTGAAATGCAAATTTTTTAAGAATAGGTTCAGGGTGACATGCATCAGGGAGAGGGACATCCTCAACTGATTGCCTTACTTCAGGCTCTATGCAGCAAGTCAGCCTCTTTAATGAATGATTGGAATTTCTCTCAACTATATGGTATGCTCTATTCGTAACACGGCAAGGCCCCATGCATTGAATTTTGTTGTTTGTCATGGTAAGCTTGTCTGCGTGTATCATTAAACCTTGGTTGGCCATTTGTCCTAAATTTTATGACCTTTCTAGGGACAGACCTTACTAAAATAGCCATCAGCATGCTATTCAACTTCTTCGGATCTGGATCTGATATAGCAATCCCATTTGGCTCTACATTTCAGCTAGACCGTTTTTTAAATGGTGGCATTAGGAATATACTGATTGTTAGATATGTCCGTCTCAATGGCACAATGATCAGAAGTGCCTATATGCTTGCAGACCTTGGACTTGACAATAGCTGGAACATCTGTGAATATTAATATGGATGTGAATTCTTATTAAGCCACTTGCTGTGCTTTGCACTGCAGTCTCCACAAATAATGAATGAAGCTTTTGAATCCTGTGACTGAGCCATACTAATCCTCTCCAATAGGCAGTCATATGTGGAATTGTCGATATTTTATTTGGGGTAAACAGGAAATGCACAAACAGTGTAGAATTTACTAAGAAATTTAAACCGAAGAACGTCATGGTAACTACACTCTAAGTTTTCTGACGATAAATAGGTTGTCTGGAATTAATGCATACAGCCTTACCTTTGGCATGTGGGATGATACAACGATAAATAAAATAGGGCCATCAAACCTGGGGGAATAAAAACTCAACTTTGACTTGCTAATACTTACAAGTGCCTCAGACAAAAACATAAAATCATAGTTATGGAAGTAACTCTGAAAATCAAGAAAATTTGACCTTAAGCCTTAAATATTTGAGTAAAGTACTCTGCAATTTTTCGTACAGTAATGAATAGCAAGGCCCAGTGTTCAGCTCAATGTCTCCAAAAGAATAAAAATTAACAACATAAAATTAGTAGTAAAACTAATAAATAGACTCATAACAACAACATGGTAAAAATCAACAGAACAAATAAACAATAATAATACAATCAACAAAAACACTATTTATGATATTTAACAAAATTTCATTCAAAGTATAAATAATCCTGAGCATATGTCACTGGAAAATGTTCCGGAAGCAAATGGTCGACAAGGTGGAGCTGGCACACCTTGTAAGGTAAATAAGAAACCTGGCAGAGTTTATCACAACAACTGGGGATGGATTTAGAAAATATAAGAAACCTAGAATGAAAAGATTAGGTAAGGAAGAAGGCACTTCCCTGATAATCCACCAAGCAGCTTCTGCTTTCTCATCAGCCTGCCCTACACACTTAAAAAAAAAAAAACAGAAAAGTGAACAAAAAGGAGGAAAAAAGCCTGATTGTGCCCTCAAGCAAGGGAACTCAAACCCAAGACCATGGAAGGCCACAGTAAAATAGCTATGGCACAGTCCAAGGTTGGAGAGCTAGTGGAGCAGATAACCCATACAATCATTCATTTGATGATACAAGCATGAAATTTGGCAGAAATACTCATTGGGGGTAGACTTAAAAAAAAAAAAAAAAAAAACTGCTAGCCACCTGAAATTCCCTTTGATGGCCATTTTCCAAGATGCCTGCCATGTGACGATTATCATGAAAAAATGCCTATATATTCTTGTATAAATAGCCATGTTCAATCATTTTGGATAAATCAAACAACACCAATATTCTGTGAGATCTGGCCAAATATTGAATGTATTATTCGTACATATGATAGATTCAGATCATCCTATTAACTGGAGTGAAGCAAGATCTTTAGTTCCGTGCAACGACATATTTAAAAGGAATATCATCGAGTCTTGTTTTATCAAGCCAAGTAATGAAAGTGTTATAAATTTAAGTCTTGATTTGTTTAAACTTGATGCCTTGATAATTAAAAAGTTGTTGATAAATATAAGCAAAAATTAGTATTCAGTTTTATACATGTTTCTGTAATTTGAATGGGCAAGATTCCACATCTCTTATGTTAAGTATTTGGTTCTAGTTTGTGACCGAGTGATCCCGGATTTTCCTGGGTTACCCTTTTGTTTATTACCCCTTGGCAATTAACCATCAGATATCCAATTTTTTTCATGTTTTTGGATTTTATATGGCTAAACTTTCGTATCTGTTGTAGTTAGGCCTATGTTTTAGTTTGTGACTACTTGATCCCGGATTATCATGGATTATCTTTCTGTTTATTACCCTTTGCCAGACAGTTGACCATCTGGTATTCTTGTTCTTTTTGTTTACTTTGTAACCTTCCTTTCATCCGTGTCTCACTTGTGCCCAGATGATGCGTTAATAAAAGTGAAAGCACTTGGTACTGAACTTCTGCCTGTCATTTTCCTGTGGGATTCGCTTATGTATATATATATTGTCACGATGCGTATCAAGTACCTGGTTATTACACAACTAATCTCAAGATTCAAAAATATACCTCACTTCAGCCAGATACCTGAACTCTCATAACATTAATTGTTACGACTGAATACTCTAAAGGTAACAGTGATCCACAGAAAAAACTTATTTATTGAAAAATCCAAGCTAAGTCTATCAGAATATGTGTAGTATGAAAAATTAAACTAGAAATCTTCTAGAGTAAGACATCACTCCATCAAAAAACTCTAACTGTTTCCCTAGTCTTAATTCACTTTAGCAAAACTAAAAGAACAAAACATGTTTATCACTTTGCCTTATTACATTAATCAATCCTATTCACTGATGAATCCAATAAATGAAACACTGTATTTCCTAAAAGTATTAAATACAAACATTTATTTTCAGATTCAAAGTTTATAATTAAAATTCACTAATAATTAAATTCACAATCTGAAAAATTTGCTATTAGTTGAAAATAACACAAAACTCAATGAATTCTTGAATTAAATTATAAACAAAATAATTCACAAAAATTTTATCAGAATTTAAATTAATCAACAAATTTAAACTATCAAAATTACTCAAGATTTAAAGAAAATCTCAATAAATGAAATCAAGTATGCAATGTTAAAATTAAGTATGCAATGTTAATTAAGTATGCAATGTTAAATTACCAGAAATATTACAATGCTATGTAAATAAATGTTACATCACAAACATAAAAAATGTGAAAATATAAAGAAATTGTAAATAGAAAAACACACAAATATACACATAAGATTTATCAATAATGATTTCACTTGTTCAAAATTTCCTAACTTATCATACCACAACTTCCTAACTTATCATACCATGGTATCAATAAGTAAAATTTCACGTTACCTTACACAACTTGTGAAAACCTCTGTAAATCACTTGCTGCCCAGCTGCATTGCCACAATACACACTTTTTTACCAGATTGCTTATTTACGAACTAAAATAACTTTGCTAAATTCAGATCTCAAAAGTTAATGTTAAAAGTGACCACAAAAATTCGATTAAATGTCTTCCTAATTAGGAATGAGAGAGAGAGAGAGAGATGGAACCAAATCGACTGGTCTCAGAAATTAGAATGAAATAGATTTTAGGATTCCAGTAATACATTAGAAACAATTACACTGATGTCACCTAAAGCACATTTTGGGTACGAGATAAAAAGTTCTAGAAACGAGGTGGCGTCATTAAGAGTGTTTTGGTCTGAATGCAATGGGCTTCTAGAAGGAAAGTTAAATCATCCCAGCAAAACATTTTGAGCATCTTACAAACATGACGTAATTGATCAGCATATTCTTTCTCAAAGTGGCGTAAATTGACTCAAACAACGCGTAGCAACAACATGAAATCACTGCGTCTTGAGCCCATTATGGGACAATCGTGCGTTTGTTTTACCAAACTGTCATAAGCTAACCAAACAAAGCGTTCCTTTATCTGAACTGATGACAACTGAAATGAAATAAGCCTTGGTGGACACACACACGTGTTCACATACTACGCATTACCAAGAAAGATATTCGTTCTAAATTACGTTACTATTAAAATTGTATTAACAATTCTAAATTACGCTATCAAGTTACTTAATCATGTTCTTTTGAGATCTGGTGCCAAACTAAATATGACACTTCAACAATCATTATCATTAAACATAACACATGAAAAAGTAAATATGTCCAAAATTATAGGAGGATATCATTATTACGACAACATCATGAAATTCCTCCCCGGAAGATTATCCGGGTTTGAATCACGATTCCTAGCGGGATAAATAATCTCTACGACATTATCTTTTCTGAAATGTGTTTAACTTACCCACGTTATATGGTTGCAGGCATAAAGACCTGGTCAGTCTCATATTATTTTTGCATCTTATTGATGAATGAGATTGAGTTGTGATCCGACAAAACTAAAATTTCTTCATTCCTAGGTCGGTTCACATACACTTCAAATTTTTCAATGCTGTGATTAATGCTAATGTTTCTTTTCGATTGTTAGGTAAGTTTCTGGTGCTTTTCAACTTTGAGACATGAAACATACTGGATGTAGATTCTGTTGTCATCTTCTTGAAGTAGAACAGCTCCAATTCCACAGTCGGATGCATCAACTTGTATCACAAACTTTTTATTGAAGTCTGGAGTTTGAACCACTGGTCTTGAAGTTAATATGGCTTTAACCTTCTCAAATGATTCTTGACATTCCTGGAGTCAATCAAACTTTCTTTTAAGACTGGTTAAGTCAGTTAAAGGGAGCTACATACGGCTGAGAAGTTTGGACAGAATCGGCGATAAAATCAGCCATGCCCAAAAATCTTTGTAGCTGTTTCCTAGTAGCAGGAGGTAGCTTATGGATACCTTCTACATTGGCATCGTAATGGAGTGAAGGCCTTTTCAACCCCAAATCCTAGATACTGTACAGTTACCTTTCCAAGCTCACTTTTGTAAGTTGATTGTTAGTCCTGCTTCGAAGTTTCTTGAACACTTTCATAATATCTTCAGATGTTTCTTCCCATGTATTAGAATAAATCACAATGTCATCAAGGTATACACCTACTCCTTCTATTGATCCTGTTAGTTGATCCATACTCGCTGGAATGTCGCAGGTGCATTCATCAGACCAAGCGGCAAAACAGTGTATTGATACAGTCCAAAAGGAGTGATGAGCGATACTTAACAGCATTCTCATCTAAGGGAATTTGATAATAGTCAACTTTCAGCAAGTCATCTTGAAACAAATTTGGCTTGCCAATATTATCAAGTAATTGATCAATAAGAGGCAAAAGATAATTGTCAGCCACACTGATGGAATTCAGTTTCCTATAATCAGTACACATCCTAAATGAGCCATCTGGTTTCTTCACTAACACACAAGGAGAACTATAACGACTTGAACTGGGTTCCGCTAATCCATGCTGCAACAAATATTCAACTTCTTTCTTCAAAACATCTCGATGAAAAGGTGATGAGTGATAAGCTCTCATTTTAAAAGGTTTTCCATCTTCTCACGATCTTTATCTCATGCTTTGTCAGATTGGTACGCCTAGGTACATCTGAAAAAATTTCAGAAACTTTGAATCACTTCATAATTCACTGCAATAACACTCAGATGTTTTAGTTTATCTTCAAATTTTCTAATATTGAAGAATTGTTCATCTTGTTTTCCAGCTCCCAATTCATAGCCGTCATCGTCCTCTGTAGATGAAGTTGTCTGTGTTATTGACACTGTTTCAGTTTTAGTCTCTGAGAAGTAAGGTTTCAAAAGATTCACATGTATCTTCCTCTGTCGTTTTCTTCTTCCTGGTGTTTCAATCACATACGTTCGATCACTTAACTTCTCTATTATCCTATAAGGACCTTGAAACTTATTGGTAAGGGGAAATCTTTTCATTGGTAAGAACACTAGAACTTGCTGTCCAATATCAAAATTTCTTAGCTTAGTCTTAGCATCATATTTTCTTTTCATTTTCTCTTGACTTATTTTCAAATTTTCCCAAAGAGAATTTTCTAATTTCTCTTAGTAATCTTTTCCTCAAGTTCTTCATATTCTCCTTGGATTTCCTCTTGATTTTCTTCCCAATTCTCTGCAAAGAATCTTCAATGGACCTCTTATGTCGACCAAAAATCATTTCATTTGTTGAACATCCATGCTTTCTTGATAGCATTCCTAACTTCAAATAACATTAAGGTAAACCAGCATCCCATTCTCTTCCTGATTCATTACAATACTTAGTTAACATAGTTTTCAGTGTCTGGTGGAACCTTTCCAGGCTCATGAGTCTCCTGGATGATAAGCAGTTAACTGTTGTTTTACTCTAACAAGTTCATGTCACATCACCTGGAATAATTTTGATAAAGTTCGTTCCTCTATCTTTGCACAATTTCTGGTATTCCAAACTTGGGAGAAAAACTCCGCAACTTCTCAGCAATTACCTTTGCACATATACTTCTTACAGGAATCGCCTCAGGATACCTAGTCACTGGACATTAATGTTAATAGATATTCATTTCCTTTCTTTGTTTTTCGGAAGTGGCCCAACCCACATCTATAATTACCTTGCTGAGGTTCTCCTCTAACTTCTATGGGATGTAGGGTGCTTTCTGAATACGTTTCATTCAGTTTTCCAGCTATCAGCATATGTAACACACTCTGCAAAATTGCTAACGTCCTTGTAAGTCCAGGCCAGAAAAAATACTTCTGCCTTCTCAGCGGTCTTCGGTCCCATATGTCCAGACTCGTGCGCTACTGCTGCCAACTTGTTTCCTCAATGGATATGGAATCAGAATTTTATCATATTTGCTCCTTTCAGCATTTCCTGGTATATCTGCAGGCCTGTGCTTCCTCATTAGCAAACCCTCCTTTAGATAATAACAGCCAGGAGTTTGTGGCATCTCTTCTTGATCAACAGCTCTGAAGAACAAATCAGATAACCTTGTATCCTCTTCTGCAGTTTCATTAGCTTTCTCTAGTCCACTTGACCTTCAAGGGCTGAATTCCATATCCTGCTAACTCTGCCTCTGGTTTCACTCTATCTTCAGGAACACTTTGACTACTTGGAGTCTCTTCAATAACAACAGGAACCTCTTCTTCTTGGGAAATCTCTTCATTACTAACACTATGGGAAACTTCACTTTCCTGGAACAGTTCTTCTAATCTTAAAGATCCTTCACTTGATTCTTCTGGTGCAGGTAAATCCTCAGTATTTTCACTTGCAGACATAGTTCTCTTCATGCTCCTGGTAGTTGACAGGTGGGGTTTTTCTTCTCTAAATCCTACTGTAGGACTAACGCCAACAGTTTGTACTGTCACTATAGGACAAGGAACAGAAATGGTACACCACCAACTTCATTACCCAGTAAAACATGTACACCTTCAACAGCTAGTGAGGTCCTTTACAGCAAAATCAACATTTTCCTGTCACCAATTCCACAGGACAAATGCAAGCGCGGCATATAGGGTTACCTCTTCTCCTCCTATACCCTTCAAAATAACTGAATCTCAGTGAGATTCTTCTCCAACTGGGTGAGCACCACGAACTACCACACTATGGTTACTCCCGTATCATCATGCCTTGACTGGTACCTGCACTTCCTCAGCGGGTTGTCGCGTGCCTTCATGAATATATGCTGCTCAAGCTGTTCAGCCTCTGCTGGGCAGTCTATTTTACTGGCAACCTTTCTACATTTTGAAATCTAGTCAGATCCTACTGCCGCAGTTACTCACGGTACCACACCAGCGCACCTGGCGCCAGCTGATGTGGTGCCTGGTATGTCAGTACGTGCCTCGATCTATAGTGATCCTATCTTCACACTTGTAGCAGACAACGTAGTCTTCTGCATCTGTCTTGAAAACAGACTGGATGATGATTTAACATTCAATTGCTGAGAGGATGTTACCTGACTTTGTATTGGCATAGCCACAGATTTCAGTTGTAATGTTCCTGAAATTTGGATGAGATCTGAGGAAACCTGTCGTTGTTGGTTCTGGTACTTGACATTATAATTTCTTTTGCTAGAAATTATATTAAAATCTTCAACTCAATGTAGCAGCTTTGTCAAGTTTTTAACCTCTCTCTCTTAAATGAAAACAACATGTGTTCAGAATTCCTCAAAGATATTGTTCTAGGACTACTAATTCTCAAGTTCATCATAGATTTAACTTTAGCAGCCTCCAACCATCGTTTAAAGCATCTTCTTACTTTGTAGGCATAATCCAGAAATTTATCTTGTCATCCTTTCTAAAGATCTGAATCTTTCATTGTTATAATATTCAGAAGTCATCTGGTAAACTTGTAGCACATTATGTTTCAGTACCTTGCTCTTACACTGATCAGCTGATAAGGCTAAATAAGCACTTCTTCCTTTTACCAATGAGAACACTCTGTAACAACACTGACCATTTATCTTCTGGCCATCCCATATCTGAAGCAACTTTTTAAAGTGATCAAGAAACTCATCTGGAGCTTCTTCCGCAAGCTTTGAAATGAACTTCTGCACTCTTACCACACCAAATACAGGGTCTTGAGTACCTTGAGTAGGGTTAGACAATTTTACAGGTAACCTGGATCGAGCTTTTATTAACTCCATCTCCCTTTCATGTCTTCTCTTTCTCTCTCCTCTTTGCTCTTTCTCTTTCTTCTTCTGCTGCTTTTTCTTCTTCTCTTTCCTTTCTTTCTCTTTTCTCTCTATGTTCTCTTTCTCTTTCTGCTTGTATTTTCTCTCTTTCAGCCTGTATCCTCAGCTTAATCAAATTTTCTTCTGCTTCTATACGTCTAAGTTCTGCTTCTGCATCACTTTTCTCTTTCTTTTGCTCATGTTTATCTGTAAATTCTGCCTCAACTGCATTCAACAATTCTTGCACCTCTCCCAACTCTTCATCTACTTTACCAGAGTCCATCAACGCTTGGATTGCAATATATTTGATTTGTCTTACGTAATCATACCACTAGACACATTACCCCCACGGCTGCTGCTGCTAAACAATCCCACTGTGTGCCTTAGTCGGGTTGGATTCAGATAACTCTTGGATGGGAAGGAGCTGCCAAACCTCTGACATTGAACAAGAGCCATTTCTCTAAGTTGCTCAACTAAATAATTCACAATACAAGTAAAAAATAACTATGTGGTCACTCTCCTATCAGAAATGTCCCTAACACCTGGCATAAACCATAAACCAGAGTGATATTTTGTTTTGTTCCACGGGTCTCTGGGCACCAAACAATATTATGTCACGATGCGTATCAAGTACCTGGTTATTACACAACTAATCTCAAGATTCAAAAATATACCTCACTTCAGCCAGATACCTGAACTCTCATAACATTAATTGTTACGACTGAATACTCTAAAGGTAACAGTGATCCCTTAAGAAAAAACTTATTTATTACTTGAAAAATCAAACTAAGTCTATCAGAATATGTGTGAGGTATGAAAAATTAAACTAGAAATCTTCTAGAGTAAAAGGGCATCACTCCATCAAAAAACTCTAACTGTTTCCCTGGTCTTAATTCACTTTAGTAAAACTAAAAAGAACAAAACATGTTTATCACTTTGCCGTGCACACACAATCAATCCTATTCACTGATGGTCAATACGATAAACACTGTATTTCACAAAATGTTAAATACAAACATTTATTTTTCAGATTCAAAGTTTATAATTAAAATTCACTATTAATTAGATTTCACAATCTGAAAAATTTACTATTAGTTGAAAATAACACAAACCTCAATGAATTCTTGAATTAAATTATGAAACAAAACTAATTCACAAAAACTCTATCAGAATTTAAATTAATCAAGCAAATTTAAACTATCCCAGAAATTACTCAAGATTTAAAAGAAAATCTCGAATAAATGAAATCAAGTATGCAATGTTAAATTAAGTATGCAATGTTAAATTAAGTATGCAATGTTAAGTGCAAAAATATTTACAATGCTATGTAAATAAATGTTACATCACTAAACATAAAAAATGTGAAAATATAAAGAAATTGTAAATAGAAAAACACACAAAAATACACATAAGATTTATCAATAATGATTTCACTTGTTCAAAATTTCCTAACTTATCATACCACAACTTCCTAACTTATCATACCATGGTATCAATAAGTAAAATTTCACGTTACCTTACACAACTTGTGAAAACCTCTGTAAATCACTTGCTGCAGCTGTGTTACACAATACACACTTTTTTACCAGGCGCTGTTACAAACTAAATCTTCTTCTTCTTCTTCTTCTAACTTTGCTAAATTCAGATCTCAAAAGTTAATGTTAAAAGTGACCACAAAAAATTACGTTAAAAGTAATCTCTTCCTAATTAGGAATGAGAGAGAGAGAGAGAGAGAGATGGAACCAAATTGACTGAATCTCAGAATTAGAATGAAATAGATTTTAAGATTCCAGTGTCGTGAAACAATTACATGATGCTAAAGCATTTTGGGTACGAGATACAAAGTTCTAGAAGCAGGGAGGTGATGTCATTAAAGCGTTTTGGGTGAGATACAATGGAGAAGCTGCTAGAAGGAAGATTACGTCATCCCCAGCAAAAGCGTTTTGAGCATCTTACAAAACATGACGTAATTAAATCAGGACACGTATTCTTTCTCTCAAAGTGGCGTACGTGACTCCAAACAACGCATGTAACAACACGCTTAAAATCACTCGTCTTGAGCCGTATGGATGAATCGGCGTTTGTTTTGCAAACCTGTCGCCTTAACCAAGAAAGCGGTTCCTTCTTTCTCAACAGATGACAACTGAAATGAAACAAGCCTTCGTGGACACACACACGTGTTCACATACTACGCTTTACCAAGAAAGATATTCGTTCTAAATTACGTTACTATTAAAATTGTATTAACAATTCTAAATTACGCTATCAAGTTACTTAATCATGTTCTTTTGAGATCTGATGCTAAACTAAATATGACACTTCAACAATCATTATCATTAAACATAACACATGAAAAAAGTAAATCTGTCAAAATTATAGGAGGATATACGTATTACAAGGCAACATCATGAAAAAAAATATATATATATATATATATATATATATATATATATATATATATATATATACTATATATATATATATATATATATATATATATATATATATATATATATATATATATATGCTATCTTATATATATATATATATATATATATATATATATATATATATATATATATATATATATATATATATATATATATATATATATATATATATATATATATATATATATATATATATATATATATATATATATATATATATATATATATATATATATATATATATATATATATATATATATATATATAAATATATATATATATATATATATATATGTATATATATATATATATATATATAAATATATATATATATATATATATATATATATATATATATATGTAATATTTCATATATATATATATATATATATATATATATATATATATATATATATATATATATATATATATATATATATATATATATATATATATATATATATATATATAACATCTGTATATATATACATATATATATATATATATATATATATATATATATATATATATATATATATATATATATATATATATATATATATGTATAAAGTGACAAATATACTGACTCATTATTAAGAACAATCGTCCTCAATTAGCTTTGTCTCACATTGGTTGTTTCGCCTTGGCCCTGCACTGAAAAAACCTGTCTTGTTCTTCTTGATTGGTTGGTAGAAATAATGACTATCAGTCTGCATTTTATCCATAAAAGTTTTGAACTGTTCCTTTCCCTTCTCAAAATGGGCTGCAACAAGTTCAGGTTCAGAGGGTTCTGCGATGTCATTCGTGTCAAGGGTCAGAAGATCTCCTGTCTCTTCAGCAAATGGATTGCCCATTTCTTACATGACTGTGGTGAGCCAGTGCACCTTCTCAAGGAATACCTTTTGAGCTGCATGTGACTGTTCATGGTGACGAATATTTTGCTTTATATCTTTACTGCCCGATGCTGTTTCATAATTGGTTACAAACTGGCTTATTTCTGGTCCAGCCACCATCCATCTATGAAGAGCTGATGTAAGCCTATAGCTCCCCCATCTCCTTTGATGATAGCATTGTTCTGCTCATGGGCCTAGTCAATAGCCATTGATGAGAAATGCCTTCCAGAGTTGTGAACAACAAAATTTCCATTTTGGAGCTGCTTTGCAACCTTTGAGTTTTGTCTCTCTAGGCTCATCATATCTCAAAGATGAATTGGAAACCATCATGCCTAATTGAAGTTGTTCTTGGCAGAGAAACATGGTATTAGTTCCGACAGAGATTCACGATACAGTGCAAAGCTTCCCTTTCTAAATGAATGTATCATTGTCAAAATAGTCAACTCCATTTTCAAAACCAAAAGCCACTATTGAAAATGTGGACATTCTTTCTTGCATGCATCACATTTTTTTAAAGTTACGGATTCCTCTTCACTGTCTTTCTGCTCAGCAGAATATGCACTATAGGCTTTTCTTCAGAGCTTAAATAAGCTGCATGCTGTAATCTGATGGGCTTGGCGAGTCTTGGTGACATTGGTAGCAGATAGAAGTGAACCTTCTTCAACAGGTGCCCCAGTCCATCCACTGTCCTCTAGCATCGACCCAATAGATTTCAAGGCTATCATCTCAATATGAAGTCCACAAAACATAATTACAAATTAATACTCCCATATTTGCCAGGCCAGCGCCACTGTATTTGCTTAGCCAATGAGTAAAGTAGCTGGTCAGCTGTTATAGCTGGTGTTTGTCCTGGGTTAAGGAAAGCTACAGATTCCCTGATTTTTTTCATAGCATGCATGATGGAGACAACACTTGGGCTTGATCTCACAGAAATGGCAGCAAAAACTGATGCTGGTCACAAAATCATTTGTCCTTTGTTTGTTTGCATGATGCACTGACCATGTTATACTGAGAAGCCTGAGGTCTGGCAATGATACATCATCAATGGTGCTCTGTTCTGGATTCCTTTTGCAGAAGAAGGTCAGTGGGATATTCGTGAATGACTCAGGAAGCTCAGAAACCGTTTTAATTCTACTGTCTATAACACTGGGCAATGTGAGTACTTCCCCTTCTTCCTCTGGACTTAGATGCTGGAACAATGCAATACTTGTACCATGGAAGGATGTACTAGCTGTTGCAGCTGTTAGATTGTGGTCTATGTTGTCTAAAGCAGAAGTTGTGAAAAGTTTCTTTCTCAAAATAGGTGGACACACAACATCATCTTCCACATATTGCTTTTCTACACTCTCGCCTAACTGCCCTGATATTTCTAACACTGTCATATGATATGCAAATTCCATTATCATGAAGCTTGTCAATTAGTTCACTTTTTCTTGTTTTGGCAAACACTTTTATCCCGACATATATGGGAAAAGGTGTTTCACAGTGTTTTGAATGCCTGTGGGTTTTATCCTTCAGTATACTTAGAGTAGCAGTTGTATTGTAAAAGTTGTGCAATAGCAACATCTGGCTGTACAACACCATGGCCCAGATGACACCTGATGTCAACAGCATGCTCAGTGCTGCAAACAAACTGTAGAAGTACCTGTGGAACAGCTTCCTTTCAAAGTCCTTCTTGCAATCTTGACTGAATTTTGTCTTATGAACAAGCATTTCTCTTTGAATGATATCTGCAGCTTTAGCCAGATGAATAGCTTCACTGTACTTGCTAGCATCAGACAGAATTGTGCCAATGTCTTTTCTGAATGCTAGAAAGACATCACGCCCTTTCCTATGGGCCTCAAGCTCAGGGGTTCCATTGAGTAACTGCTTTTTTTACCTGATGGTATTGATGTCTGGGGAGTCTACACCTAGTTGTTATAGCCGGTACTTGTATAGGGAAGCTAGATCAGCAAGTCTGAATATTACAGGTGATGTTCCTGTATTAGTAACCTTGCTATCAATGATATAGATGACAAGTTCAGAAAAAGCCAAAGGATATAATTCATTCCATTGATCATGGTGTATAAGTCTGCCAAGCATTGTGGGTGATACTTCAGTTCTTGAGCAACAGCATCACCAGCACTTAACTCTGTAAAGAGCTTTCCGTGGTTTAGGGTCTTGGCACATTGATTGAGTTTTTCATTCAGCTGCATTGTCATTGCTTGTCTTAAATTTGATATTTCATCCTCTTCTTCACACAAAAAGCATTGTACCTTTGGAAGGTCTGAGGTTCTTGATCTCTTTCCATGGTTTTCTTCTGTGCCTGATGTAGTGGGAGTCACTGTTCTCTTCTGTGCTCTTTTCAATTTGGTATTATTAAACAAAAGTCAGCAGGTGTTAAGATATTTTGCTTTATTTTGCATCAATGTAGTTTCTATGCCTTCTCCATCATCTAATTGTGCTGGATCAAATAATATTGGCATAGCAATAAAGACATGAAACAATGGTACATTTTTTGCAAATTAACATACTCCGCAGAGTACTGTTTCCTCTGAAATAACCTGAGAGGTGAAATTAGTGTTTCATCATTTTTTTCCTCTTGACAAAGACATTTACTCCAGTCAGTTTGCATTTTTGGTTTGGTATACATGATAAGATACTTTGAACTTAAGTAGACCTGGCTGAGGGTTTATCTTTTACCACCTTTGCTCACTTCATATATGAGATACAGTTAGGTTCGAGCTGTTGCCCTAAGCCTAACCCGATCTTTCATCTAATATTATTTAAATCCTGTGCAGTCTGTACACCATCCAGATAACGTTAAAGCCCCCATCATCTTTGGCTCCAGTCTCCAGCGATGGCACATCCTGTCAGTTCAGGCACAGCTATCTAATTTCTTAGGGGCTGATTATAGCATTTGGGATATTAAACTTGCAGTTTAGCTGATATTGAACCCCATGCCGAGTTTCACAGTAGTGTCTGTCACCAGTGTGCCCTGGTAGTGAGCGACAAACACTTTCTTGGCTCTACCTCCATAGTTTACTTTGACATTAAGCTGCATCTGTCCAAAGCAACTGGTTTTAGTGCCAAAACCTTCTGTTTGCCCCATTGCTGTCTGCAGAATCCCCCCTGCCTCAGGAACAATAGTGTTAACTTGACAGCAAGATCGACTCTGCAGTTTGCAACCCTTTGGGGCATTATATAGACAGAAAGAGCTTATTCTCTTTGCCTTCCCTTCATCAGTAGCATTTTTGAGTACCAAAAGCTGGAAATAAATATACAGAGATCGGCATTTTTATGGTTTATGGCTGTTTTGGTGGGCTAGTAGCCATCTTGAAAAAAATGGTGGCCATATAGGAATTTTTGATGACTAGCACTTTTTTCTCAGAAAGTGACGTACAGAGTATATTCATACCATATTTCATGCTTGTACCATCAAATGAACGATTCTGGCCAAAAATCACATTAAACTGCTCCACTAAACAAGGTTTGTAGGCTATTCAGAGGAACCTTCGCTTAGAAGGGTTGCCTATCAAGGCTAAAGGGTCCCTCCCACCTACCTGTCCTTTTCCTAGAAGAGTTGCCTGCCAAGGCTAAAGAATCTCTTCTACCCTAACCCTTGTAGGTAGGGATGTCATACCTTGAAGTGAATGTTCCTAAGGAAAAGCCACATTCACCTGTTACCACAATTGTAGCACAAATGTATTTCTCAAATCTTCTCTCTTTCCTTGGCCAACATCAAAAATTTAGTAAATTAATAGCTCGTAAGAGGAGCTCTCGAAGTACCGTTAGTTGAGGCGAGAAATATACAGTTTCCATTGGTTGCTAACAACGATTTTAACTTGAATTCCGACTGGTTTCCTCATAGGTGTCACAGTGGCAACCTAATATTTACACAAGGAGCTGAGATGAACAAGTATTTGAGATAAAAAAAAAAAGTAGAAAAAAACCCTTTCCATCATAAACAAATCCACAATATAAGCATATGTCATTTATCATATTATCAAAAGATTAAGAGAGAGTTTGTGAATACCATCACTTACATAATTATTTCCTCACTTGTTTATTTTCAGCTTATTGGTGATACTGCTATGAGTCGTCTGTTTTTCATGCACGTTACCTTAGGCTATGGAAACAATGGAAAACCTATTATAACCAAAGTTACTTCTATGTCTTTTCATTTAAAGGAAGTATCTGTACATGCATTACGGTCTAAGCGATGTCAGGCAGACGGCTTGTTCAAGGCCGGCTACTAACACCAAATCAAAGTCTTCAAAAGAAGGCATTGTGCTTACCCATATAAAAATGGGTAAAAGCACGTTAAAACAATAAGATCACAAGCAAGTCGCTAGATACTGCTATCTGGCAACTATTTCGTAAGAATAGTAATATGCCATGAGTTCTTTGAGGCACCAATCACAACAGGAGTATATAATATTAGTACATAATATTAGGCTCACGTATCTTACTATAAACGGAACGTTAAAGTTTGACTGCAGTGAGATAATGGAACAGGAACAGAAAGTATTGGAGAACTTTGACAGTTCTGTAACCTATTCTGATATTGACAAGCAGTATGTTGTGGCATTGCCTTGGAAAGGCAATAAAAGGAGATTAACTTCCAACTTTGGGTTGGCTTTAAACAGATTAAAGCAACAGTGTGTCAAGTTTTGGAAGGACACTCAGTATATAGAACACTACTAGAAAATCTTGAAGGATCAGGAGGATAGGAGATGAATAGAGAGAGAGAGGAATATTTTAAAACTGATGAAGACTTGTCATTTCTTGGCACATCATGGTATTAAAAAGGACAGTTCAATAACCCCTGTTAAGATAGTATTTGACTGTTTGGTCAGACAGGGGAAAAGTGGGTTAAGCTTGAACGATTGTTTGTGGAAGGGACCACATATAACAGCTGACCTACTCAAAGTTCTCCTGAAGTTTAAAACAAAATCATTTGCCTGTACTGTATTAGTGACATAAAGAAAGCATTTTTAATGGTGCAACTTAGGGAAGAAGATAGAAACTATACTGGATTTTTATGGTTAGAAGATCCAACAGACCCTAACAGTAAATTGTTGGTGTATATGTTTCGAGTTGTTTTATTTGAAGCTAAATGTTCTCCCTTTCTGTTGGATGCAACGATTAAGGAACAACTGTCTATGATAGAAGGTGATGTAGAAAGGATAAAAAGAGGACTATATGTAGATAACTTGCAGTTCACCAGCAATGATGATGATGAATTGGTAAATTTTTCCTTTTGAAGGAACTAACATATGTGCACAGGCACATTTATATCTGAAGGAATGGACGAGTGATAATGACACATTGCAAACTATTGCTAGAGCTTATGGGATTAGTGCTAGAGAACAAATAACTCTTAAGGTCTGAACTGGAACAAAGAGAAAGACACCTTGACATTACATCCTACTAAGATAAGTAAGTCCAGCCAGACTAAGAGAGAAGTGTTAAGAACTGTTGCCCAGATTTACGATCCATTGGGAGTACTTCTACCTGTTGCTATTTGGGCAAGGATATACCTGCAGAATTTGTGGAAGCAACAATCTGATTGGGATGAACAACTCCCAGACCCATTACAGAAATAATGGGTTGAGTTATCCGAAGAGTTGGAAAAATGTCTTGATATTTCCTCTCCTAGGAATACTAGCCTAGGACAGAGGGACTCCTTACACATATTCTGTAATGCCAGTGAGTTAGTATATGGTTGTGTAGCCTATAGAGTTAAGAACTAAAACTCTTATTTAATGGTGGCAAAGGCAAGAATAGCACCCATTAAAGAATTAACTGTTCCAAAACTTAAGTTGATGGCATTGTTGCTAGCAGCAAGAATGGCCAAATTTATTAAAGAATCCTTTAAGTAAGATGAGTTTATTGAACTGTTCATTTGTTTGGACAATAAATTCACCCTAAGTTGGATAGTATCGAAAAGTATTCTCCCTGTATTTGTGAAAATAGAGTACTGTACAGGAAATAAACTATTTAATTCCAGAGGCGGTCTTGTCCTATGTGACTACAGAGGATAATCCCAGTGACAGGTTGACACGTGGGAAAAGGACAGAAATGATCTTGGATAGTTCTTTCTGGTGGGAGGGACCCCTCAGTTAAAAAAATTCCTCTTGGCCAATAGATAGGCCGTGAGTTGGTGGATCACTTGTGCAGGGTAGGGAAGAGAACATTTGGTGAATACTGTAGGGGACAACCTGAATGGTGGTATTCACTTGCTGAATTGGGAAAGATTCAGCAAGGTTAAAACAGTCTATAGGACCACAGCGTGGATCCTACAATTTTATAATAATTGTAGGAGTTCAACCAACATGAAGAAACATGGTTAATTGACCTTGGAAGAACTCCAAGAGGCAAGGGATAAGACTATTGTTCTCTTGCAAAAGGAATTTTTCCAAGAGGAATATGAGAATTTGATGAAGGGGGTAAGAAAAACCAAAACTAGCTCTCATACACCAGTTGAATCTTTACCTGGACAACGGGGTAATGAGGTGTTAAGGTAGATCAGAACACACACAGTTACCCAGAGCTGTCAAGTTTCTGATACTATTGCCAGAGTTGCTGTGTTACCCAGGTAATCATTAAAGAACATCATGATGCTAATGCTCATATGGGTGTAAATGCAACTGTGGCGAGTGTCAGACAGGAGTTCTGGATCCCACAGATAAGGCAACTAACTAAGAGTGTATTACACCATTGTGTTATGTGTAGGAGAACGCAGGGGAGGCCATCTAGGCCCAATATAGTTCCTCCATTACCTTAGTTCAGGGTGCAATGTAAGCAACCTTTTAATACCACAGGCGTGGACTACACCAGCTCATTATGGGTTAAGGGAAAGGGACAGAGTCCTGAGAAGGCTTATATTATTTTATTTACCTGATAACCAGAGGCATACCTGTGGAACTAGTTGATAACCAGTCCTGTGACTCGTTCCTCATGAGTTTTAGAAAATTCTGCAGCAGAAGAGGTTTCCCAGCAGTCATGTTGTGACAATGCCACCACGTTTGTAGCAGCATCAGAATGTCTTAAGACCATGTCGGAGAATCCCAGGGTAAAGGAACATCTGTTAGATATAAAGTGTAAATGGAAGTTCATTCCGGCGAGAGCACCATGGTTTGGTGCTATATGGGAAAGGCTGATAGGATTTATTAAGTCATGCCTAAAAAAGATCATAGGCCAAGCCTTACTCAGTTTTGAAGAACTGACCTGTATATGTACTGGTAGAACTAGAGGGAATCATCAGTGATAGACCATTAAGTTACATGCCCAGGGATTTGAATCAATTGGAAGGTTTAACTCCTAACCATTTGAGTCATGGCAGAAAGCCTAAGTCCTTCTCAAGGGAAGTAGTAAATTGGGAAGAGATCTCTGGTGACCCTACCTATGGAAGGAGAGAGTTCACTGAGAAAAGATTCCTGTATGTATCCAGGTTGTCTGACAACCTGTGGAAAAGATGGAAGAGGGAATATTCAGCATCATTAGGAGAGGCTCATTGAGTAGGAACGATGCATGGCTCTTGGTCCAGGATAGGGGAAGTAGTCCTCATTCATGACGAGGGGCCAAGGAACAAGTGGAAGTTGGGCCACATGACGAGTTACATATGGGGCAAGACAAGGTCCCAAGAGTGGCTACACTAAGAACAGCCCATAGCCAGCTCATAAGACCAGTAGTAGTAGTATTTAAGTAGTTTAACCAGACCACTGAGCTGACTTTCAGCTCTCATAGGGCTGGCCGGAAGGATTAGAATAAAATACCCGGTCTAGGCCTGAGGCCAAGGACTGGGACCCAATAGGTCATTCAGTACGATGATGAAAGAATTAAAATGAAATTAAAAACAGCACATAGGCACATGTTCTCATACTGTAACACATACACACAATAAATACATTTACTCATGCTTCCACACTGAAAAGGTATACTGTATTAAAATTCATAATAAGTTAAGTAATATTTTTTTAAAATTTAAATTTAACAAATGTTATAAGGGTTTTCGTGCTTTTATTATTTACTTATTTTTATATTTTATTAACTATAAACCATAGTTCCTCATGAACAACAAAATTGGAGTGACTGAAAATGTAAAAGATTCTGACAAAATTTCTTTCACTGATTTATTTCCAGAAGTTGACAGTCACTGTTGGTCATACCTTGGACGCTCACACAACACATGCCTGACCGTTATTATCACCTTGCACTCTGAGCACTTGGGAGCCAGGCCACGTGGGATGCTCATTAAGTGTCCACGTGTCAGACGAGTATTGCCTATTCTGAGACATGTTAGAATTACTTGTGCATGTCTCTCTCTCTTTCTCTCTCTCTCTCTCTCTCTCTCTCTCTCTCTCTCTCTGATAAGATGAACTCCATTTTTCAACATTAGGTTTTATTTGTTTTAATTTATTATTTTCAGGTTCTTTATTCCATATATATTACCATTTATTTATGATACTCGCCTTTATGTATGTTACATAATCAGTAACAGGGATGTTCACATTTGCTCTTGTCATGTGGGTTGCTTCTTTGGCTGCTTTATCAGCCTCTTCATTTCCATTATCATATAAGTTTTGGAGAAATAATTTAATTTGTTGTACAATATTATTCTTTGATTTGTAACTGAATAGCTTCTAAAGTGCTTCTCGAGTCACTAAAAATCACAAAATTATTAAATGATGCTTCTTTAATTATTTTCATAGCTGATGCAATTACACACAATTCTGCTGTGAATATTGAAGCATTATTAGGTAGGGAGAATTGATAAGTTTTGTCTTGGGTCAAGTTCTTCGCTGGGTGAGCAGGTTCCGTTCTCAGCTACCACTCTATTGGTTGCGAGTTCGAATCTCCGACCGGCCAGTGAAGAACAAGAGGAATTTGTTTCTGGTGATAGAAATTAATTTCTCACTATAATGTGGTTCGGATTCCACAATAAGCTGTAGGTCCCGTTGCTAGGTAACCAATTGGTTCTTAACCACGTAAACATAAGTCTAATCCTTCGGGCCAGCCCTAGGAGAGCTGTTAATCAGCTCAGTGGTCTGGTTAAACTAAGATATACTTAACTTATTTGTCTTGGGACACTGCAGCATATCCCACTCCATGCTCTGATTAAGATCCATCTATATATATTGCGTAATGTGGACCGTTTTGGCTTATATGCTCTATTGTATGTTGTCTATGGTGTTCTGGTGTATATGAGTAACTTTTTGATAAAGATGTCAGGTGTGTACAAATTCTCTTTTTATTCATTGTCCAAGGAGGAGGCGATTTTACTATTAAAGGCACTTGTATATTTATATTCAGCGACTCAAACAATCTTCTAGTTCTAACTAGGCAAGGTGGAAGATTGTTATTTATAAATACATCTCTTAATTCTAATCATTTTTTTGTTGGAGAATCACTTGTTTGAATTCTTAGAGCACTTTTCATTGTTACTAGCTCTCTATGGAGAGACAGAGGTAGTTCACCACATTCAACTTGTAAAGATGATTTTGGTGATGATCTAAAGGATTCTGAGCATATTCTAAGGCCTTCATTGTGAACAGGGTCTAACATTTTCAGCACTGTGTCCGATGCTGAGCCATATACTTCGCTTTCATAATCAATGATAGACAGAACTGTTACTTTATACAGTACAGTAAGGGTATGTCTATCGGCTCCCCAAGTAGTGTTCAATAGTTTTCTTATTAGATTTGATGCTCTTTTTACATTTTGATTTTACATGTTATGTGGGCTTTCCAGTTCAAGTGAGTATCGAATACTAATCCCAAAAATTTTGCTGTTTGGCGAATCGGTATACTATGGTTTCTGATTTTTAAATCTGTTTTTTCACCTTTTCTCCACTTTTTATTTTATAAAACATGAATGCTTGAGTTTTATCTATGGAACATTTGAAGCCTACAGATGAGGCCCAGTCATCTAATTTTACTATGCTTTTATTAATGGTTCGTTCTGCATGTTTTATTCGAGATGCTGAATAATATATGGCAAAATCATACATATACAGGTTACTTTTAATGCCAATAGGTAGACTATTACTGATAACATTAATCGCTAAAGTAAACATTGTGCCACTAAGGATGCTTCCTTGTGGAACACCATTTTCAAGTGGAAATGTTCTAGACAGAACATCATCAATTCTCACCTGAAAACTGCAATTTGTCAAAATGTTTTGCATAAAACTAGTTAAATGTCCACGGATGTTTTTGTTTTGTAAATTTTTAATGTAGCATACCACCTTGTAGTATTATATGCTTTTTCAATGTCAAAAAAGACAGCTACAGTAATTTGTTTGCGTTCAAAACCTCTATGTACATGGCCTTCTAAGTTAGAGAGAGAATCTAATGTAGATCTGTTACACTGTGACCCAAACTGAGTGGGAGTCAAAATTTTATTTTCTCGAATGTGCCATGTTAGGCGAGCATTCATCATTTTCTCTAACAATTTGCATAAGCAGCTTGTTAAAGAAATTGGTCTGTAATTATTTACGTTACTGGGATCCTTTCCAAGTTTGGGGATAGGAATTATTATCGTTTTACGCCATTCATCTGGAAATTAATTTCGAAGCCATAAATGATTATAAAATGCTAATAAGTATGACTTTGCCAAAGGTGCTAAGTGGCAGATCATCTCCAAATAAATATTGTCACCTCCAGGAGCAGATTTATTGCTGTTCGAGAGAGCATATTCCAACTCTGACATTTCAGATTTTCTATTATCATATACATGCCTCTCATCATGCTCCAAAAACTTGTTTCTGACTTCTTTTTCCAAACGATCTTTCTTCTTTGTCTCTTTAATGCAGACATCTATTGCTGGAATAAACCATGGAGGGATAGCAGGATGTTTTACCTGTAGGATCTAATGCATTTTTATACTTTCATCCTCCAGTTCACCCAGCTGTCTGATTTGAAATGGTATTGAAGATCTACTTCCAAAAAGACTTGAGTCACACTGTTTTAAGATTTCAAAAGAAGGATTCTCCTTTGAGCTTTTCAGCCGCATGGTGTATCTCAGACCTAGCTCATACCTCCTTAAGTCCAGTGGTAGCTGATGGGAGTCTACATAAATACTTTCAATGGGTGAAGTTCTAAAAGTGCCAGTGCAGATCCTTAGCCCCATATTATACCCAGCGTCCAATTCCTTGAGTTTAGTCTTTGAAGCAGATGATTATACTTGGCAGCCATAGTCCAACTTAGATAAACATACTGCATTATAAAGCGTTAACAACAATTTTTTATCAGCACCCCAATTAAAACTAGATACTACTTTTAAAATATTTAGTGATCTCTTTATTTTCACTTTTAACTGGTCAATATGATTATTCCAAGAGAGCTTTTCATCAAATGCTATTCCTAAAAATTTTACTTCAGTAGAGTAAGGTAAAATAATTCCATTTAAGGTAAGAGTTGGAATAGTTTCTTTAGTTCGGCGTCTGCAGAAGCGAACAGCGACAGTTTTAGATTTGGAAAATCGAAACCCTTGCTCATTGGCCCACTTGCTTACTTTATCGATGGCTCTTTACATGAACCTGCTAGTCGATGCTGCATCACACCCTGTGCAGTACAGAGCCAAATCATCTACAAGTAAAGACCCTTTTACTGGTGATGATATCTCTTCTAATACTCCATTAATGGCAATAGCAAAGAGAGTGACACTAAGGACACTACCCTGAGGAAATCCCTCTTCTTGTAAAAAAGGTCATCACCCATGATTCCCAAATCTTACCTTTATAAATCTTTCCGATAAAAACAAATTTATAAATCTGATCATTTTACCTTTAATGCCCATCATATACAACTTTTTTATAATACCATAATGCCATGTTGTGTCATATGCTTTTTCCAAATCAAATAAAACTCCTATTGTTTGACACTGTTTTCCAAAATCTTGTTGTATTTGGTTTGAGAGTCTGAGCAAGGGATCTAGAGTAGATCTAGTTTTCCTAAAGCCAAACTGGAATGGAGAAAGCAATTTACTTGTTTCTAAGTGCCATACAAGTCTGGTGTTAATCATCTTTTCAATCAGCTTACAAACACAACTGGTGAGAGCTATTGGTCGGTAGGGTAAAACAGGATCCTTGTTTGGTTTCTTCATAGGGAGGATTAATGATAATTTCCAGCTCTTAGGAATAATACCAGTTTCCCAGAAATATATGGCTCGGCATCAAACGCAACGCAAAAAACGTTAGGCCCAGTTCATAATGAAGGCCTTAGAATATGTTCAGGAGCTTTTCAATCATCACCAACTTCTTCTGTACGAGTTGAATGTGGTGAATTGCCTCTCTCTCTCTCTCCATAGAGACCTAGTAACAATGAAGAGTGCTCTGAGAAGGCAGACAAATGATTCTCCAGCCAAAATTATTTGGATTAAGAGATGTTTTTATAAACAATCATCCACCTCCTTTCCCAATTAGAGCTAGAAGATTGTTTGAGTCGCTAAATATAAATATACAGTTACCTTTAATAGTAAAATTACCTCCTACTTGGGCACTGCATAAAATGAGAATTTGTACACTTAAAATATTTATCTAAAAGTTATTCATGTACCCCAGAACATCATAGACAACATACAGTAGAACATATAATTCAAAAAGGTTCACATTACACAATACAGTATACACCGACCAATCTAGGTCACAATACAGAGTGGGATATGCTGCAGTATCCCAAAACAGAATGTATCAGTTCTCTCTACCAGATAATGCCTTAGTATTTACAGCTGAATTATGTGCAATAGTACCAGCCATAAAAATAATTAAAGAAGCCTCGTGTAATAATTTTGTGATTTATAGTGACCCCAGAAGCACTACTGAAGCCATTCAAAGCTATGATAAAAAGAATAATATTTTACAACAAATTAAGTTGTCACTCCATAAATTGTATAATAATGGAAAAAATATTGAAATATGTTTTATCCCTGCCCATGTAGGGAGTAAAGGAAATGAAGAGGCTAATAGAGCAGCTAAAGAAGCAGTCCACATGACAAGCGCAAATGTAGACATCCCTATTAGTGACTATATAAGATATATAAAAACAATCATTGTAAGTAAATGGCAAAATATATGGAATGAAGAACCTGAAAATAATCAATTAAAACAGATCAAACCCAGTGTCGGAAAATGGAGTTCGTCATATCAGAGAGAGAGGGAGACACACACACAGAAGTATTGCTGACGCATTTTTTCAAGAGGTGTCAAAGAAACAAGCAGTATAAAGTTACTTCTGCTTTATTGGTGACCCAGGCAGTTTATATAGTGGCGGACTGACGTCACGCCGCGGAATACAATGAGAACAAGGGTGACCTGAGGTCAATAACAATTAACAATAAATACAATGAACAAATACACTTTGAGTTACACAAATGGACAGAAACTGAGTTGAATACAATCTGATACCTGAGAGAGAGGAACACATGATATACAAATTGGAGACAGGTATATATTTATATACATAATTTAAATGATTGGGTCTGACTGGATCTGCGTGACCCGACAATCTAGGAGCTGCGAATCAGAGAGGCAAAGAAAACGGGTCGTCACCACAGAAAACCCGATCAGCGGGGACTTTATACAAATACTCCCCCCCCCAACAAGACATGGGTAACGTCTGATTAGTCGGCGTATCTGCTGGGGCGCTGAAGGGTGCCGCGGCTACATGGAGACAGCGGGGGAATGTGCTGTGCATGGGGCCGACTGGCTGCGAGTGTGGGCGGATGCTTCCGGGGGCGGCCGCGTGTCCGCTTCCTGCAGGGGGCCGGCTGCGGCGGCGACGACTGTTCAGGCGGGGGGTGCGGTGTGGTGACATCTGTGTCCTCCTCCAGGAGGGTGGGCTTGATGCGGTCTACCGACACCCAGTCGTTCTTTCCGTGAAGGGCGAGCAGGAACGCTTTGATATTCCTTTCCAGCACGCCGAATGCTGGTTACAGCGCCGTAATGAGTCCACTAGGGGCGTGGGTAGTTCCTGGAGCCAAGACTGAGTCGTCGTGTGAGTCCGCTAATGGCTCCGGGAACCACTCCAGGGTCACCACTTTAAGAGGTGTTAAAGAAACGAGCAGGGTAAAGTTGCTGCTGCTTTATTAGTGACCCAGGAGGTTTATATAGTGGTGGACTGACGTCACGCTGTGGAATACAATGAGAACAAGGGTGACCTGAGGTCAGTAACAATTAACAATAAAACAATGAACATATACACTTTGAGTTACACAAATGGACAGAAACTGAGTTGAATACAATCTGATACCTGAGAAAGAGGAACACGATATACAAATTGGAGACAGGTAAATATTTATATACATAATTTAAATGATTGGGTCTGACTAGATCTACGTGACCTGACAATCTAGGACCGGCGAATCAGAGAGGCAAAGAAAACCGGTCGTCACCACAGAAAAACCCGCTCAGCGGGGACTTTACATCTTCGAATAGGACATACTGTACTTGTTTGACACATGGACACTTGATGAACAGTCCATATGGCCCTCCTCTCCTCCCAAGTGCCCAGATTGCAAAGTGTTGATAACTGTGAAACATGTATTGTGTGAATGTCCAAGATATAACCTGCAGCGATTATCAAATTTTGGAAATAGATCAGTAAAAGAAATTTTGTCAGAATCTTCAACATTTTCAGCAATACCTATTTTAATGTTCATGAGGAGCTGTGATTTAATTGATAAATATAAAAATAAATATTAAAAATACGAAAACCTATTGAATTTTAAAACAACTAATTTACTTAATTTATTTTGAATTTTGATATACCTTTTTAGTGAGTAAATATGGAAATATGAGTATAAATGTATTTATTGTGTGAGTGTGTTCTAGTAAGAGAGCGTATGCATTTGTGCAACTTTTAGTTTCATTTTCACTCATTTGTCACTAACGAGTGACCTGTTTGGTCCCAGTGCCTGGCCTCTAGCTTAGGCCTGTCATTTCATCCAAATCCTTCGGGCCAGTCCTATGAGAGCTGTTAGTCAGCTCAGTGGTCTGGTTAAACTTTTTTAATAATAATAATAATTTTAATACTCCCATACAAAACATATAAGAAAAATTCGGGAAAATAAATGGTACCCATGTTAAACCACCTAGGCCTGTCATATTAAAAGATAAAAGATGGCATATTCGAGAAAATAAAATTCTGACTCCCACTCAATTTGGATCACAGAGTAACAGATCTACATTGGATTCTCTATCCAACTTAGAAGACCACATACGCAGGGGATTTGAACGAAAACAAATTACCATAGCCATCTTTTTTGACATTGAAAAGACATATGGTACTACATGGAGGTATGCAATATTAGAAATGTTATTTAAAAACAGCATCAGTGGATATTTACCTTGGTTTATCGAAAACTTTCTGACAGATCACACTTTTCAGGTGAGAATTGATGATGTAGCCTGTTGTCAAATACATTTCCACTTGAAAATGGTGTTCTACAAGGAAGCGTCCTGAGTGGCACACTGTTTACGGCAGCAATAAATGATATTAGTAATAACCTACCTATTGGAATTAAAAGTAACTTGTATATGGATGATTTTGCCATATATTATTCAGCATCTCAAATAAAATACATTATGCAGAACGAATCATTAAGAAAAGCATAATAAAAATAAATGAATGGCCCTCATCTGTAGGCTTTAAATTTTCCATAGATAAAACTCAAGCAATCATGCCTTATAAAAATAAAAAAGTGGAAAAAAGGTGAAGAAATAGATTTAGAAATCAGAAACCATATTATACTAATTGGCCAAACAGCAAAATTTTTTGGAATTAGTATTTGATACTTTCTTGAGCTGGAAAGCCCACATAACATACTGTACATACCCTTGCTGTGCTGTATAAAACGGAAGCAAAATATATGGCCCAGTACCAGACGCAATGTTGAAAACGTTAGACCCAGTTGAAAACGAAGGCTACAGAATATGTTCCGAAGCCTTTAGATCATCACCCAAGTCATCTTTACAAGGTTCTCCTCAATTTGGGACCACTGTGACGTGGTAAGGGGGCTCTTGAACCCCAGGAATCTGTTCCTGGGTTTGAGTCCAAGAGTCCCATAGACCATTATATATTTCTTTGAATTAATTTTTGCGGAATTTTCCACTTTTCCTAAAATTTATTGGACCTGATAAACAGGAAGAGATATCATAACTGGGATTGGGTTTTATATTTGAAGCTAAATAGTGGGAACTGTGGTAGGACCATCAGCTGCCTGATAATGTTCTGACCTGAGAGATATCAGGCGGAATTATTCTTTAAGGCTGGACCTCGGATTCCATGGGGGGTCTGGTTCTGGGGATAGGACTCTCGGAATTCTGTCTGGTTTGCCAACACAATTAAAGTGGGAATGATAGTATTCTCGTAATACCTTCGGTCCTAGCAAGCAGGTCTGGCTTACACTTGGGCCACTATAATTGTGTTGTGTCATCCCCTGCGGGGTAAGGTAGGGACGTGGACATTTGGGAGTCAGTTCTCACTTCTGCCATTGGTGGAAGAGTAATACCCATGAAATGCTGATGACACCTTTTTAAGGTTTTCAGGTTTATTATTGTTTTTTTTTTTTACCCCTCTCAAATCTTTATGTCTAGCATTTATAAGGATTAGAGCACCCCCGGACCCTCAGATGGTGCTGTTCTGGCACAGATGATGACCTCTGCACCCACTTTGGAGATTGAAATTTCTCCAAATGTTGATGACTTCTCGAAAAATAAATTGACCAAAAGCAATAATAACAAATATCCTGATCCCCCTCCTGACTTCCCCTCCTGTGGACCCTGTAGCCATGCTTCATTGATGACGACTTCAAGCAAGGACACGGACTTCTCTAAGAAATCTTTATCCAAAATTAAATCCTCAACACAGCCAGGTTGTGTGAAATATTTGAGAATGCTCCATATCGAAGACTTACAGTCTGTTGTGATTATGAAATGATCTCGACTGCTCTGAAGTCATTTGGAACTGTTGTAGAAATCAGGATGAACTTTATTGATATTGAATCTAAATGGGAAGCTTGGGTTACATTTAGTAGCCATGATGAGGCTCTAAAGGCTAGTAGTATGATAAGTGCCATACAAATAGGACAAGCTACAGTACGAGAAGCCTTAACAAACAAAGTTCCCAAAGACATGGATGTTTATATGCCATCTAAATGGGCTCAGGATAAACCAGAGAGAAAGCAGAATGCAGAAGTAAGGACTCCTAAACCTCCTGTGGGGTGGTAGCTTCAGCCAAGGAGGAAAATTATAACTACTACAAATTTTGTAGGTTTCTTTAGAAAAAGGTGGGAGGAATAAAGAGTGGTGATATTTCTTTTTTTTGGGAAGAGCACTGTTCTTATCCATGCCAAATTCACAACCCAAGCATATATGCTGACCTTGTTGGACATAAAAAATGATGAAATGATTAACAAGATCAAGCCCCACTTAAGCTTTAGTTATGGAAGAGGAGTACTATTTGATAAAGACCTTTATGGCATGACAGAAGAAGAATTTTAGAAATGAGTCCCACTTCAGTTTGGGGAGTGGGAAAGCAGCTATTGCCAACATGATAATTTTAACCTTTGTAGACTCGGAAGTACCTTCTCATGTCATATTTGAAAATGAAATGGTATGAGTACGTCCTTTCCAGCAAAGACCAATGCAGTGCTATCATCGCTTTAAGTTTGGCCACCCATCAAAAACCTGTAAAAATGATAAAATTTGTATAAACTGCTCTGGTGTCCATCATGATGATGAATGTAATAGAAAAGTAAAATGTGTTAATTGTCAACTGCAACATAAATCCAGTAACAAAAATTGTGAAATTTACAAATTTGAACTGTCTGCACTAAATAAAGCCAATGCAGAGCATTTAAGTATTGGTTTTGCAAAAAGACTATTAGGTCAACAACTTAGGAGCTATGCTGAAGTTCTTGAGGCACAACCCCTATCTACCGCTAGGGGTGCAGTGGCAGCACCCTCTAATGTAGCAGGTGTATCAACCCCTGTGGTGGTGGCCCAGCCATGTGGATCAGGTGTTCAGCCTGTTGAGGCTAGAGCTATAAGATGGCACAAACCCTCCAAGGACTGAGATAAAAGATGGCGTTCCCCTATCCTCTCTTCCAAAACATGCATCACTTAGTAATGATATGAAGTACAGGCGGTCCCGGTTGTCTCAGGCAGAATCGTCAAAAATCATAAGAAAACCTGATTTTTAATGGAGACTGAAAACGATGTTAAATTATTATTGAGTTTTACCAAAAAAACCTTCAAATTATGATTATTCTGCCATTTTGGGGCCATCCTTCTTCCGTCTTCAATTAAACATGCATCACTGATGAATATATTTGAAAAGCGTCAGAACCTCGGAACGTCGTAGATAACCATCGTAAAACCGTACTAAGATAGATGCAAGAACCCCAGCCCGAATTTAAACAAACTGACAAGAAAGGGAAACAAAATGACACCAGTAAATCAACAGATAATAAAACAAACCTGTCAAGACCGGTCCTCTCCAAATCATCTCTTGATAATACTCATAAACAAAAGAGAGTAAATGAGAAGGCTCCATTCAAAGGGCCTTCCACCAAGCCCAAAAAATAGTTTTCACGTCAATACTACAATGGAACTGTAGAGGTCTTAGGGCTCGAAGTGAAGAGCTGAAGGTACTGCTCCATGACCATAGGCCAGGTATTGTGTCTCCAGGAAACTAAGCTTGGAAGCACTCAATACAATCCTGATTTAAATTACAGTATATTTAATTTTCCACCACCAATCGGAGATAGAGCTAAGGGAGGTGCAGCAATTATTGCGCATAAGTCGTTGCAACACTGCTTGCTATCAACTAATATTCGTCTCCAAGCTGTAGAAGTAACTTTCATTTTAGACACGCAAATTTACAATTTGCTCCATCTATCTTCCTCCTGATTTGGATATGACTTATAATGATATTCATTTATTGATCAATCAGCTTCCTACTCCTTGGAGATTTTAATGCTCGCAACCCCATATGGGGTGGGAACACAACAGATGCCAAGGGTAGGATGTTGGAGGGTATTATGGATGATCATAATATCACTATACTCAATAATGGAGCCATGACCTATCATAACATCTACTCCAATACTTATTCGGTTATCAATCTGAGCTTTTGCCCATCTAGTGTTCACATTGATTATGAATCGTCAGTAAATGGATATCCAAATGGGAGTGACCACTTCCCAATTCATATAAAAACAGTTAAGAATCAGCCCTCTGAGTCACCTCCCAAATGGAAGGTAGATGAAGCAGACTGGAAGAAACTTAATGAGTCTTTTCACATGGACAAGAATGTAAAATCATTTCCATCCATCTCAGAGGCATATAATTACTTCAGTGACACCACCCATCAGTGCAGTTGGCTCTATTCCAACAACAAAAGGGAAGCCCTCTAGACCAGCAGTTCCTTGGTGGAACAAAACCTGCAGTAGTATGAGAAAGATCAGTAGAAAATGCTACAAAAAGTAGAAGAGGAGTGGAACTGCCTAAGCCAAAGTTATTTACCAGCATGCTGTGGCCAAGCAAAATAAATATTTTAAAAATGCAAAGAGAGTCATGGATGTACTACATTAATGGCATTAGCTCTAAAACACCATCCAAAATGATTTGGAAGAAAATTAAAAAACTAAATGGCAAGTTTGTCCCTGAACCTGTGCCTACCCTTAAGATAAATGGTGACCTAATCACCCAACCAGAGAGGGTTGCAGAAAAATTAGGAGAACATTTCTCGAGAATATCGAGTAGTGAGAAGTATTCTATAGAATTCCAAGACATTAGAAATGCCCAGATTTCTCTTCAGTCATTCCTGGTTCTTTGACTTTCTTAGTTCTCTTGACCTGATCTTTTTTTACCCTAAATCCTTCTTCCGCTAATAATTCAGCATGTGTGGAAGGTATTTGGTTATTTATTCTTCACTTTCACTTTTGTCTCTTGTACATCTATGACTTTTTATGGTCCTGTGAATTTAGTGGCTAACTTATAATTAATTCCACTTCTTACTTCTTTCTTGATGTAGACTTCATCCCCTATCTTGTAATGTACTGGTTTTAATCCGTTTTGATGCTTGTCTATCATTATCCTCTGGGCTGCTTCCAAATTCTTGTGTAACTGTTTACGAATTACCTTGAAATTACTCATTCTTATTTTTATGATATCTTCAGAATAATTTGGCTGCATTGGCTGATTCAGCCATGCATATGGTAATCTTGGTTCATATCCCATCACAGCTTTTATTGGTGTTGCTTGTGTACGGGAATAATTCCTAGCATTTAATGATAATTGGACTTTAGATAAGTTGATATCCCATTCAGGATCCTGTCCTACTGTATGCCTTAATGCATCTAGCACTTTTCTGGTATTCCTTTCTACTAAACCATTGCTAGCTGGATGATACGGTTGTATCATTACTTTCTTTGCTTTGAATGCATCACAAATTTCTTGTACTAGTGAGTTATTGAATTCTGTACCATTGTCAGAAATTATAAGCTGTGGAGCAGAATATCTACAAAAGATTTTGTCAGAGAGAGCAACTGCGCATTCTTTAGCTCCTTTTCCCGTTATTGGTATTAGCTCTGCACATCTAGTAAGTGTGTATATGTACACACTAGTATATTCTCATTCCCTTTACTCGTGGTGTGCAAGTTAGTGATGAGATCTATTAATACTTTTTCGAATGGAGTTTTTGGAATTGGATACTTCCCTAAAGGTATTTTCTTACCTGTTCTTCCTTTGTAGCTATTACAAGTATTACAACTTTTCACATAATTACTAACGTCCTTGTAAATTCCTTTCCAATGGAAAGATTCTTTTATTAATCTAACTGTCTCATCTCCTCCAGGTGTGCTCTCATGTCAATCATCAATAACCTGACTTCTTAGGCTCGTAGGTACTGTTCTTTTATGGTTAACACCTTGAAAAGACTTCAATGGGTCAAATTCTTCACATGTTCAGACTATAGCAGAGTCCACCTAGCTTTGCAGCTAAACCCTGCCCACTGCACACCAGTGATAGGCTAGCTCTTGAAAAGGAAATGGTGCCACATTAGTTAATAGTCCAAATGATTTCCAGTACGGATTTGACTCCATTCGGTAATGTTGCGTTTCGTGCGTGAATCATGACACCACAGATAATGGTTCCCAGAGTTGTGAAGTATGCAGTTGATATCTCTGGTAAAAGATATATTAAGTTATATGTCGTTATGAAGATCTATGATCATTTTGTCTGTGCACCTTTTTTTTTTTTTTTTTTTTTATCATGTGCAGCCTAAATACACAAGCATCTTGCTTTTGTTTTTCTTTTAAATTGGTGTTGGCCTAAATAAGCAATCTCACATAGACCACATTAATTGAAAGGAAGCATAGACTTATGCAGCCATGTCAAATGTTAATATCATTGAGAGATTAGGCCTACACGTCAAATTCTTATATTTTGAGGCAATGACAGGTCATAGGCCTACACGTCAATTATATTTTGGGGCCATGACAGGGCATAGGCCCACACGTCAGTTTCTTATATTTTGGGGCAATGACAGTGCATAGGCCTACATATCAAATTCTTATATTTTGAGACAATGACAGGGCTTGGGCATACAGTCGCAAATAGTTTTGTACCCGTATCTGTTGGAAATGAACTAGCTTTTAATTAATATAGTAGTTTCAACTCCACGATATATAATGTATATGCATAAAGTGGAATGTACATGTATGAGCAAGTGCACATACACATACATGCGTGGATGGCCATAGTAATTGTAATGCCACTTATACCACAGAGGATAAAAGTCAAACTTGTGGGCACGTAGCCGATGGCACACACAGATCAATCATAGGACTGTCTCAGCCTTACACACAACTATCAAACTGCTCTTAGTGAACTATATTGAAAATATATTTACAAAAGGGATAACAAATGATATTACTGCGATGAGTAAATATAAGGCTGCTGTAGCATTTCTATGAAAATGAAGGCTATGGTAGGAAGGCATCATAAGATACTTCACGAAATAAGAAAAAAATAAATGATAGCTGAAAAAGTCAGTATGCGAGTAGCCTGTGAATCACTTGATTTTGGGTGCATTCTTGTTGATTATCCTGTTGGACAAAAGGATAGATAAGAGTCAGTAAATTTCTCTCTCTCTCTCTCTTTCTGTTGTCAGGAGAATATTCTAGCGTAGACTATATTCATAAAGATTGTGATTACTTTTAATTAAAACAAATGACTAAATTTCAGTTAACAAGAGTGGGCAGATAATTCTCTACACCAGTATTTTATGAATAGGTCAGTTTTTAATCTGTAATGTTAGGTTACATATGAAAACTTTTCGAGGACACTGCAACCACCATAACAGCAGCCACTGAATTATACTAGTACAGTATGTCATCATTCACCTTTTCATTATCAATCACATCATTAATTTATATATTTCACCTTCATTACGGCGCTGAATAATCCTGATGGGTTTTGGCGCTTGGTCTTCAAGACCTAAATTTCATAATCAATCAATCAACAAAAACAAGAATAACCACAACAAGAATCACAGTAAAACGGCTGAATATAAGATAGACCTATAATCCGAACGACATAAAGACATAGGACAGTACAGATCTATGTCATTTCTTATGATCCTGTTATTTTGAGAGGAGATAATGTCCTTAAGAAAATTCTCAGCAAATTATATCCAATATGACTTGTATACCCGATCATATTGTAACTTTAAGTTAAACATAGGCATATTCTGGTTTTGTAGAGTGCAGTCACTGCTTGTCATCCCTCCGAATGTGTAAACGATTGCAACGAAATTATAAGGTTGTCCAAAAATACAATGACAGAACAGTGAAACTGATTTATTGACAAAAAATGTACATGACTTCCTTAAAAGGACCGCAGCCTTATCTTGATGAAGGCCCGGTGCATAAAGGGCATATGTGTGAACTGGGTCAACCAATTATACAAATACAATATATACAACATTGAGAAACAAAATCTAAGTCATGGTATATGACCTGCCAGACAAATGTTACAGTAAATAATAATATGTTATTAATGTCATCTGGTCTCATTTTTACATAATTCAACAGTGGGACACTTCCGATGACCGCGACCCGACGACCTCGGGTCGCGGAGTCCTCTAAGGTGAAGGCTGGAAGGTCCCTTACAGAAAACGGAGCGGAGGAGAACAGGTTTCAGGGGAGACCTTACAGTACTCCCCCCAAGACGTTTGTGACATCTGATTAATTCCTGTAACATGAGGGAGGGCAGAGGGTTCCCCTGGATTTTGAAGTGAAAATTAAGGGAGGGGCACTGTCCTCGGTGTCCTCCTGCAGGATACCAGCCCCTTGGTGGCCCTTGGAGGGATCGACTGCTCTGGGAGGACGTCCCCGTTTCTTCCTCGTGCCCTGTTGACGTGCGATAAGGGGAGCCTGGGTGGCCCGTTGATCCTCGACACCTTCTGGATCGTCTTGGTCAGGCAGAAAGGCTGGTTTCAACCAGTCTATGGAGACCCAGTCTTCCCTCCCATGGATGTGAAGCTGGTAGGCCTTCCCGTTACGCTGAAGTACTTTAAAGGGGCCCCTGTACGGATTTGTTAGGGGGGGCCGTACTGCATCGTCCCTGACGAAGACCTGCTCGCAAGATGATAAGGCTGGGGGAATGTAGACTGGGGTCCTTGCTTGGAAGGATCGCCTACAAGGTACAAACTTGTCGGCTATCTCCCGTAGCCTCTGCATGGTGATGTCCTTCCTTCCTTCGACCAGTTCTCCCAGCATGGTCAGCGTTTCCCCATAGACTTTCTCGGCAGGGGATGGCTCGCCGTTGGCCCGTGGGGCGGTCCTGAGGCCGAGGAGGACCCAAGGTAGCTGGTTCTTCCAATTTTCTCCTGAACACCTTGCTGTAAGGGAGGCCTTTAGTGAACGGTGAAACCTTTCCACCATCCCGTTTGCCTCGGGGTTGTAAGATGTTGTGGTGTGGTGTTTGGTGCCCAGGAGCTGGGTCAGGGCAGCCCATAACTCCAACAGGAATGCCGAGCCCCTATCCGTGGATATGTCATCCGGGACTCCGAACCGGCTGATCCAACTGGTGAGGAGAGCTTCTGCGCATGCTGTAGAAGTTGCTTCGGTCATCGGCGTTGCCCCTGGCCATCTGGTGGAGCGGTCGATGACTGTCAGGATGTACCTGGCTCCTCCTGAAGGAGGTAGGGGGCCAACGATGTTGACGTGGATGTGTCCGAAGCGTCTCCTCGGCTGCGGGAACTCTCCTACTCCCGATTCTGTGTGCCTACTGATCTTGCTTCTCTGGCAGTGGAGGCATTGCTTAGACCAGGTCCTGGCGTCCTTTCGGATCCCGTGCCACATGAATTTTTCCATTAGGAGGCGCGAGGTGGTACGGCCCAAGGGGTGGGAGAGGCCGTGGATCACGTCGAAGACTTTCTTACGTCGGGAGGCCAGGATTAGGGGACGAGGACGGCCTGTGCTGGTGTCGCAGAGGAGGGTGAGACCTGAATTTCCGAAGGGCATATCCCTCCACACCAGGGATGTGTAGGCGGTACGGTAGGTGGGTGTGTCTGGGTCGACAGCCTGTTCACGGGCGAGGTCCTCATAATCGATCCCGAGCTGGATGGAGTTGACCTCAATCCTGGAGAGGGTGTCTGCTACAGGATTGCTCTTGCCGGGGGTGTAACAGATGGAACAGAAGAACTCCGCCAATGCTGCCAGATGCCTCTGCTGCCTTGCTGACCAAGCGTCACCCGCCTTCGTGAAGGCGTGGACCAGGGGTGGTGGTCTGTCCACAGGATGAAGAACGTCCCCTCCAGGAGGAACTTGAAGTGTCTCACCGCCATGTAAGCGGTGAGGAGCTCCCTGTCGAATGTGCTGTATCGTGCCTCGGTGGGACTAAGTTTCTTGCTGAAGAAGGCCAAGGGGTGGGGTATGCCGTGTATTACCTGTTCCAGGATGGCACCACAGGCGACATTGCTGGCATCTGTTGTCAGCTGCAGAGGGGCACTGGGGTCGTGGTGTGCCAACGTCGCTGCCTTGGCGAGGGATGCCTTCGCTTCAAGGAAGGCCCGGTCCTGTTCTGGTCCCCACACCAAGGATTTGGGCCGTCCCTTCAGGGCCTCCGTCAGGGGGGCCATGGTGTGGGCAACCCCCAGGATGAATCTCCTGTAATAGTTCACCATCCCGAGGAACTCCTGAAGGGCCTTGATTGATGTGAGTGTGGGGAACTTCTCAATGGTCCTGACCTTAGAAGACGGGGTGGACGCCCTTGGTAGAGATATCATGGCCCAGGAATTCGATTTTCTCCACCCCGAAGGTACCCTTGTCGAACCGCACGATGAGCCTGTTATCATTCAGCTGTTTGAGGACGGCCCGCAGGTGCTGAAGGTGTTCCTCCCGTGACCTGGAGAATATGAGTATGTCATCTACATAGCAGACGCAGAAGTCCAGGTCACCGAGGATGCTGTCCATCAGACGCTGGAAGGTCGCCCCTGCGTTCCTCAACCTGAAGGTGGAGAATGCAAAAATGAAGGACCCGAATGGTGTAACGATGGCGGTCTTCAGGATGTCTTCCGGCACTACAGGAACCTGGAAATATGACTTCAGGAGGTCCACTTTGGAGAATATTTTGGCCCCGTGGAATGAAGACGTCAGGTTCTGCATGTTTGGCAGGGGGTAGTGGTCTGGCTCTGTCACTATGTTCAGATGGCGATAGTCCCCACAGGGTCTCCAGGTGCCGTCGGCCTTCTTCACCATGTGGAGGGGGGAGGCCCAGGGGCTGGAGGCCTTCCTGCAGATCCCCATCCTTTCCATCTCTGCGAAGGCCTTCTTTGCCTCCTGAAGGCGCTGCTGGGGAAGCCGTCAGAACTTGGTGTAGACCGGGGGGCCCTTCGTCGATATGTGATGGTAGATACCATGCTTTGCAGGAGTTCCGGGCGTCAGGCGGAGTTCTGGCTTGAACACTCCAGGGAACTCTTTCAGGAGGGCGCTGTACTGGTGGAATCCTACGGAGCAGAGGGTGGTCTCACAGGGGCCAGTGGATAGGGCAGGGCCTGACAGGTCCCCATATCGATGAGGCGCTTCCGACCCATGTCTACTGCTTGGTCGTAGTGGGCGAGGAAGTCCGCCCCTAGAAGCGGGGTTCTCACGTCGGCGATGATGAACTCCCAGTTTAAGTTCCTCCCAAGGATGGAGACCGAAAGAGGCCTGGTTCCGTAGGAAGGGATGGGGGACCCATTCGCTGCCGTCAGGTGGGTCGTTGCGTCCGGCAGGCGCCGGAGGTCTTCTCCTGAGGGTGGAAATACTGAGCGGATGGCCCCGGTGTCCACCAACATCATCTTGCCGGAGGTTGCCTCCCTGACGTAGAAACCTACTGATGAGGGTTTCCGTGGCCCCTGAAGCACTGCTGCTGCATAGGTGCTGGCAGCCTGTTGGGCAGGCCACCTCCCGGCCCGTTTTTTGGATGTGCGAATGAGCAGGGGGGCCGGCATAACTTGGCATATTTGCCGAACTTCTTGTGGAAGTGACAAATGCCAGGTATCTCCTCTTTGCAGTGGGGGGGTGGCTTTTTCTTGACAGCGCAGATGGGATCTTCGGGGACTTCCTGAAGGAGGATGGCGTTGGTGGAGGGCACCACAGCTGTAGTCTTCCTGGTCGCATGTACAACCTCTGTCAGGTGGTGCGCGGTCTCGACGAGGACGTCCCGGGGCAGGCTGAAGGGGTCCGGGATCTGGGATCGGACCTCTGGATGTAGCTGACGCAGGAAGATCTCTGTTGATAGGTCGACCTGTCTCCGCAGGCCGTAGATGTCCGTATCGGGGAGGTGGAGGAGGTTGTCGATGGTGTTCATTATGTCCCTGGGGTCCCCGTCTCTCCTGGGGTTGAGGGCGAGGTCCATCAGGCGGGATGCCCTCTCAGAGGCTGATGCTGTGCAGGTCTCGAGGAGCTTATCTTTAAGCTGGAGGAACGTTACTGGGTCCCCCTGGGAGCGGAGCCACGTCGTGACCTTCTTGTAGATTTCCTCTGGCAGGGCGTTGATGGCGACATCGGCCTGGAGGATGACATCTGTCAGGCCGGTGACTTGGAAGTTCCCTTCTACCCTGTAGAACCATCCCTCAGGGTCGTCCCAGGTGTAAGGGGGCAGTCGGATGGTTGGGCGGCCTTCAGCTGCTCTGGTGCACGTGGCGCGGGAACGGGCAAGAGTCGGGAGATGGACAGGTTGCGGGGGGTAGGTGTCGGCCGTGGCGTCGAGGTGCGCAGGAGCGAGTGAATCTCCTGATGCATCGGCTACCGAGGGACCAAGTGTAATAGATCTGTCTGCCATGTTTTTTGTTCAAACCTTATCGATATCTCGAGCACCAAAACGTACAAGGAGTACGCCGTAATTAGTCCGCTAATGGTGCGGGAGACCAACCGATGAGATTCGGAACGCCCGAACGCCCAGTGGGCGCCGTATTGAGTCCATTAGGGGCATGAAGTTTTCATCTGAGCCAAAACTAAGCGCCTAGTTACTCTGTTAATGGCTTGGGGAAATACTCCTTGGGTCACCAATATGAGGTTGTCCAAAAATACTATGACAGAACAGTGAGACTTGATTTATTGACAAAAAATGTACATGACTTCCTTAAAAGGACCGCGGCCTTATCTGGATGAAGGCTCGGTGCATAAAGGGCATATGTGTGACCTGGGTCAACCAATTATACAAATACAATATATACAACTTTGAGAAACAAAATCTAAGTCATGGTATATGACCTGCCAGACAAATGTTACAATAAATAATATGTTATTAATGTCATCTGGTCTCATTTTTACATAATTCAACAGTAGGACACTTCCGATGACCACAACCCGACGACCTCAGGTCGCGAAGTCTTGTGAGGTGAAGGCTGGAAGGTCCCTTACAGAAAACGGAGCAGAGGAGAATGAGTTTCAGGGGAGGCCTTACAAAATCGACTTTATGACTATTAAAATGTAGTCAAATTTCCTGAAATCAGTATGAAATACCAGTCTGCATAGCTCTGAGAAAATCTTTGTGTTAAGTTTAGAAGGGTGAACACGCTTGACAATATCAGACAGTAATTATCATTGTCCAGTGATTCAGGTGAACCTCATTTACAAAACACAACGCTGCAGCATCGCGGAACACTTGGCTTCATTCATATTTTCCTTTTTTTTTTTTTTTGCCATTTTTAGGGGGTGTGTATTATGATTTTATTGCAGGGGATAATATAAGGCTTCCCTTTGATAATCAGCAGAACGTATTTTAGTTCGGTAAAACAACCATTGCAAAATAAATGAAGTTGTAAAGAACCACAGATTAGCCAACTTTTCGAAACCATTGCCAACCAATCAGCTTCAAGGAATGGTCGTGACTTAATCAGTGGGCAGGGCTTAGCTGCAAAGCTAGGTGGACTTTGCTATAGTACGTAGTCCATGATGTTCACTGCTTCTATGGGACATCCAATTTTCTTACTTAATTCTATTTGTTCTTGAGGATCGAATTTCTGCTTATTTTTGACAAATCTGAAAATTTCTTTTAGTTTGAGTCATCTATGAGTTTCTTTCTTCCACAGGTGCTCTTAATAGCACAAGACACAGTTATAAAAATGTTTTTATACTGCCAGTAAGTAGCTCAGGTACAACTGCCAAATGTTACTGATATAGGCCTACTTGAATTAAAAAACTATATGTAAACTAACCCTTCAACATACTAAACAATCAGTTAATGTAATTTCCATTTCCTAAATAAGGTAATTGCTTTAAGCTATATAAAAAATATATATGCTACCAAAATAAGCTATTTATTTATTTTGGGTGTCAAATTACTGGGTGTTAACGACTCTGGATCTCAATTTAGTAGGAGTCAAAATTCCGAGAGTGGAATTACAGGGATGAAAGTTTTGGGAGTCAAAATACCTTGGACTAAATATATATATATATATATATATATATATATATATATATATATATATATATATATATATATATATATATATATATACGTATATGTGTGTATGTGGGTGTATATGTATATATATGTATATATATATATATACATACAGTGAACCCCCAGATTTGTGGGGGATGCGTCCCACACACCCCCGCGAATAGGTCAAATCCGAGAATGCTTAAAACCCTGTAGAAACACTTAGAACTGTCCATTTTGATAGCTTAAACCAAGAAAAACCCTGTAAAAATGCTTATACCTGAGTATTTTAATAGTTTTATCACAAAAAGTGCATTTATTCATGAAAATTATATGAAAATACAGTAATTAGTGAATATTTCTCAGTGAAAAATACCGCGAATGGGCAAATTTTCCGCAAATGATGGCTAGACATGTTCAACAGAGAAACCCACGAATGCGTGAGTCCACAAACCATGAGAATGCGAATACGAGGGGTTTACTGTATATATATATATATATATATATATATATATATATATATATATATATATATATATATATATATATATATATATATATATATATATATATATACATACATATATATATATATATATATATATATATATATATATATATATATATATTTATATATATATATATATACAGACAGTCCCGGTTTATAGCGGTTTTGACAGCGACGTTCGAGTTTACAACGCTTTTCAAATATATTCATAAAAAATTATTTCCTGGGTTACAACGCATGTTCTAGGTTTACTGGCGCTGACAACGCCCGTCCCGACGGAAGAAATATGGCTCCAGAATGGCAGAATGGTCAATTTTGGAAGGTTTTCTGTTGAAAAACTCAATGTAAATGAAGGATAAATTGTTTTCAAGGCACCCAAAGGAATAAAAGTAAGGTTTTTTTACGATTTTTAAATCGGTATTTCAGACGCAGCGCCAGTCCAACGACGATCGGAAGAAATATGCATCAAGACAGCAGAATGGTCAATATTTGGAGGTTTTTCATTATGAGAAACTCAATATAAATGCAGGATTCATTGTTTTCAAGACACCCAAAGGATTAAAAAGTAAATTTTCTAACGGTTTGCGGCGGTATTTCGGACGACACCAATCCGGCCATCGATCGGAAGAGATATGCATCAAAACAGCAGAATGGTCAATATTTGGAGGTTTTTATCATGAGAAACTCAATATAAATGCAGGATTCATTGTTTTCAAGACACCCAAAGGATTAAAAAGTAAGGTTTTCTTACGATTTTCGACGGTATTTCGGACGGCGCCAGTCCGATGACGATCGGAAGAGATATGCATCAAAACAGCAGAATGGTCAATATCTGGAAGGTTTTTATTGTGAAAAACTCAATATAAATGCAGGATTTGTTGTTTCCATGACACCCTCAGGAATAAAATTAAAGTTTTCTTATGATTCGTGACGGTAATATTTGGGATGACTCGGTGTCCAACGCATACGACGGAAGAAAATTTACATTCGCGGATTTTTTCATAGAGCAATATTCACTAAATTACTGATTTTTATTTTATTTTCATGACTAAATACATTTTTTATGATGAAAAAAATATTTACTAATTTTAAAATATTAATATTGAGTAACCACAGCAAAGTATTGATAAAAGTTAAATTAAAATCCCATGAAATCATAAAACTGCTTACATATGTAATCACTTCATTCTCTCTCTCTCTCTCTCTCTCTCTCTCTCTCTCTCTCTCTCTCTCTCTCTCTCTCTCTCTCTCTCTCTCTCTCTCTCTCTCTCTCTAAATTCTCGAATAATTCATGAATAATTTCACTTCTAAAAAAGATTTAAGTAAAACAGGCCAAACGCCCATATCTCTCTCTCTATTGCATATATCCTTCAAAAAATATCGATTACTGTATGTAAACATAAAAATATCCTAAAATCCCATCATCGCTTGTGACAATTTTTTTATTGCTTTTTTGAAGGCTTATGACGATACCGGCTCAGGGGTTAGAAATTAGCCAGTAACAGAGCTCATAGCAACCCCTTCTCTCCATGACGACCAGCTAACTGGCAGGACTGACAGTAGCCAATAACAACTTGTAACAACCCCTCATCCCCTTCCCACCCTCCTTGACGACATGCTATTGGCAGGAAGGGTGGGATTTTAACCAATCACAAAGCTTGTACCTCCACGGGCTTTGCATACACTATAAAGAGCGTCGTGTATTTTTCTCTCTCTCACCAACGTGAGAGAGAAATGACTGCATAATATTTTTCTAACAAATTTGTGGGAGATGACGACTAACTACGCTTGTATGATATATAAATGACTTACCTAATAAGAGCTAATTTTCAAATATTAATAAGATTAAATAATAATAATACAGCATACTGAAATTACAACATTTATGCATTTTCAAAGCAGACTAAGGGAAGAAGATCTCTCTCTCTCTCTCTCTCTCTCTCTCTAAAAGGTAGAATGAGAAATGGATAGATATATTATAAATCGATACTAAGTTCAGCCCTTCACTCTCACAGGAAAAGATACTGCTAATTTGAGTCTCTTTACCTATGCACACTGTGTGTGTGTGTGTGTGTTCATGGTGCTTTAAAAGTGCTTGGTAAAATTAGTGGTAGCCTACATTTTTGGAAGGCAAAGAAAAACAATTTTTGTTGTCAGTTCTAAAGAGAAATGGATTAACATTCCTCAAGAGATTAAAGAGATAAACTCTCTCTCTCTCTCTCTCTCTCTCTCTCTCTCTCTCTCTCTCTCTCTCTCTCTCTCTCTCTCTCTCTCTCTCTCTCTCTCTCTCTCTCTCTCTCTAGAGCAGCACAAGAATGGCTGAATGTAAGTCGTAGTGGTAATTCATTCTCTCTCTCTCTCTGACTGGAAAAGGGTACTAGTGTTTAAGATGACTTTGAAAAGATATTAATATAATTTCAAAGATTAATACAGTAGTAACAGGATAATAACTTAAGCTATATTTGATGTAGGATGATACTTAAAAGTAAAAATGGGAGAGCAATGTAGTTCTGTAAAATTCAAGTCTTTTCTGGTAGATAAGTGGTGAGGCAGTCTCTCTCTCTCTCTCTCTCTCTCTCTCTCTCTCTCTCTCTCTCTCTCTCTCTCTCTCTCTCTCTCTCTAGCTTCAAAACAGTAGAATGGTAAAATTTTGGGGTTTTCATGAAAGACTCAATAAAAATGCAGGTTATGTCATTTTCAAGATAAAAAAGGATACTCAAAGGATTAAAAAAGGTTTTCTTACGATTTTCGACGATTTTCCGGTTTACAACGATTTTCGGCTTACGACACGTCGTCAGAACGGAACCCGTCGTAAACCGGGGACTCACCAGTTCGATGGGTCCGGCTTATGACTTTCAAGGTCACAACACTTTTCAAATATATTCATCAGAAATTATTTCCCAGTTTACGACGCATGTTCCGGCGTTACAACGCTTACAACACTGATCTAATGGAAGAATATGGCTCCAAAACGGCAGAATAATCAAAATTTGGAGTTTTTTTTTAAGAAAAGTTCCATAAAAATGCAGTTTACATAATTTTCAATGCACCAAAAGTATTAAGAGTAAGGTTTTCATTGGATTTTTTATCATTTTTTGGTTTACAACAATTTTTGGTTTACAACGCGCATAGATGAATGGAACCCCATTTTAAACCAGGGACTGCCTGTATTATCAAAAAATGTGTGTTTATGCATGTATGTATGTATGTATGTGTATATATATATAGATATAGATATATATATATATATATATATATATATATATATATATATATATACATATATAGATTATACATATACAATTATATATATATTATATCTTATATATGTATACTGTATGTTCCCCATAATCATGGGGGTTAGGGATCACAACCACCTGAGTTAAGGAAAAATCCATGCTGAGTTGGTATCCCCCTCTAAAAAGGCTTATAACTTGCTATTTTAATAGTTCAAACACCAAAGACCCCCCCCTCTAAAAATGCTTATAACTACCTATTTTAATAGTTCCAACCCCCCTCAATATGAGACCACCTTGACGTGGTGAGGGGGCTCTTGAACCCCAGGAATTTGTTTCTGGGTTCGAGTCCAAGAGTCTCATATACCATCATATATTGTTTTGGATTAGATTTGTGGAAATTTCCACTTTTGATAAAATTTGGTGGACCTGATAAATAAGAAAAGATATCATAGCTGGGAATGAGTTTATATCCGAAGCTAAATAGTGAGAACTGTGATAAGACCATCAACTGCCCGATAATGTTCAGACCCGAAAGTTACCAGATTGGTAGCTCAAAGGCGGAACTATTTGTTAGGACTGGACCACGGATTCCAGGGGGTCTGGTTCTTTGGAGAGGACTCTCGACATTCTGTCTGGTTTGTCCATCACATGATTAGGGTGGGGATGATTGTATTCTTGTAATACTCTCAGTACTAGCAAGCGGGTTTGGCTTACACTTGGGCCACTCTAATCATGTTGTGTCATCCCCTGTAGGGTAGGGTAGGGAGCGGACATTTGGGAGCCAGTTCTCACTTGTGCCATTAGTGGAAGATTAAAACTCCATGAAAAGCTGATGAGATCTTTTTAAGGTTTACAGGTTTTTTTCTCCTCCCTCAAATCTTTATGGTAAGTGAAATTAAAGATTCGAGTACCCCTGGGCCCACTGATGGTAGTGACTCGGCACAGATAACGACCACTGGAACCTCCTGTAACAACCTTTCTTTGGAAAAAACAAACAAGAATCCAAATGTAATCACTGGAACCTTATACTCCAGTACACAACAAATCAAAAAGAAATAAATATCGTCTTGACCCAACCTTGACTCACTTCGACTCTCTTTTGGGAGTGGAAGTTGGTCAAAGGTTTCTAACCATGGAAACTGACCAAAATATTTCAGCCCTAAAACTAGAGAATTATTTATTGAATAGACATCAAACGACAGATATGTCGTTTAGACAAATAAAAGGAAAAAACTTGGCTTATAGAAAGCCACAAAAAAATCAGTCTGAGGACTATTTGCCAATGAGAAAAATATTGACAATATAAACATAAAAGTAAAAAAACACGAAACTATGAACAGCATTCAGGGTACCATTGTGCTTCCTGAAAACAATAACGAACCAGTCGATAAGAAAATGCTATTGGACTCTCTCAAAAAAAGATACCCAAATGTCCAAGATTGTGAAGTATATTCTGTACCAAGTAAAAACCAATGGACAAACGTTAAAAATAGCAAAAATAAAATTTGAGGGTGAATATCTACCTCAAAAAATAAAAATTTTAGGCCAAAATAAAGAGTTGAGACCCTATGTCCCAAAGCCACTGCAGTGTCAAAATTGCAGTAAATATGGGCACACATACAAAAATTGTAGAAATGAACTATGCACTTATTGTGGATCTACTGATCATACCACACTAATGGAAGTGCAGTGAACCTAAATTGTGTAAACTGTGGGCAAAATCATCATGCAAGATCAAAAAGAATGCATGTATTATATATACAATACAGAATTGAAAAATACTACAAGAACGAACAGGGATGTCTATAAAAGAGGCTAAGTTAGAATTAAAAGTGAGAGGAATTCAAGATCCGTCAAAGAAACACGCATATTCTTCAAACAACAAGAGCAAAAAATGAAACAAAAATGCAAACAGATAGAAGTAACAGAGCACAAAAAAGTAAATCTCAAGAAAAAATTAATAATTTAGAAATAAAGAATAAAATAGAAATAACAAAAACAGGTACAAATGAGATGGATAATATTTTATCCAATTCATTTGAAATATTAATGCAAATAGAAACACAGGAGGATGCTGCTACTAAAGTAACAGAAGAGGGAGAGATAGACTGGAAATTGAAGATAAAAAAGGCCTTTGGAGAGAACACCACCCAAAACGAAGAAACCAACTATTATTAGAGAAACATCAGTTAAACCAAAGATAAAGGAGATGAAAAAGGAACAAGAACAAAAACAAAAACAAGCTAAGAATACACCTTTATCTCCTAAAATAATAGTAAAACCTATGAAGGCAAATGTCGAGAATACTGAAGAAGTGAAAGAGAACCATACCATAGATGATAACGATTATGTCAAGGGAGAAGAGATTACTCCATCTCCAGTAATTGGTAAAAAGCAAATGAAAGAAAGAAACACACATGATAATACTTGTGGATGTAATGATTGTTTCATTGAATTATGCAATAACAACAAAAAATAACAAAAGATAGTTTAACAAACATTATAAGAAATTTTATGAAATGTAGAAAAAAAAACCACAGATTTGAGTAACCATGAAAAAGGTGCATGTGCATTGAGCACTTAATATATTTTAAAGAAAAACAAATGAATGTCGTAAGTAAATTATTAGAAAAAATCCAAATTGATAATACAAAAAAAGAGAGTAAAACTCGACCGCTTTAAAAAAATATTTTCAATAGTTATATTATACAATGGAACGTAAATGGTCTACAGACCAGATTATACCTTGGAGAAATACAACGGTTATTAAAAGAATATGAACCTATGATATTATGTTTGCAACATGTCAAAAAAAAAATATCAACAGTAGGTAAATATACCTTAGTGTCAACATCACGAGAGGAAGAAGGAAATTTAGGTACTGCTATATGTGTACATAACAAAGTATGTTATGACAAAGTACAAAGTACCTATAAACTTTACTGATCTGCAAACGTCGAGTATTAGAATACGAATAAAAAACGATAATTATGTAATTTATAATTTGTACAATTAACCTAATAAAAATTATGACTTTGAAAAACTCAAAGAATTACTTAATAATACCAAGGAACCTACATTAATAGTAGGTGATTTTAATGCCCACAACTCATGTGGGACTGTAATTGTACAGAATCAAATAGAGCAGGAAGTAAAATAGAGGAATTCATAGATTCATATGAGATGTGCTCTATAAATGATAATGAAATCAGCACATATTTTTCTAAAACACATGGAACGTTTTCCTCAATCGACTTAACTCTATGTACAACAAACATAGTAGACAGATTGGACTGGAATACGGTAGACGACTTACATATAAGTGATCATTTCCCAATATTAATTTCATTATTACAAAATAATCCCACCAAGCATGTCCCTCAATATAACATTTACAAAGCAGATTGGGAGCAATATGAATTCCACACTAGGGATATCCCACCATTTGAATATTTGAAAGACCATAATGAAACTAATAAATTTTTTGTGAATTTCATTACAAATGTTGCTGATAAAGCAATACCAAAATCCAAATCTCATCCAACAAAACACGAAGTCCCATGGTGGTCTGAAAAACTAACAGAAATAATAAAAATAAAACACCAAATTGGAAGCAGACTAAATAATTTGAATAGAAAATTCAGTAAATTAAACAAAACATTACCAATATTAGAAGGAACCTTACAAAAACTGACTATATTATTATTAGAAATTGATACATTAAAACCTCTATATAACAAAATATCTGCAAAGTTTAAAAGAGAAGTAATTCAAGGAAGAATCATTTCTTGGAGAAAATATGTATCAGATCTCTCTAAAAATACTTCCATACAAAAAAATATGGGAAAAATTCAGGAAAATAAATGGTACCCATGTTAAACCACCTAGGCATGCTATAATAAAAGATGGGAAAAGAATACTTGATCCTAAAGAAATTAGTAATGTAATAGGTGAAAATTTAGCAAAAGTAAGTAGCAACAAAAATTTAGATGAGCATTTCCGCACAAGGAAAAATAATATAGAATTAATAACAATAAATTTTGAAACAATTGAAGATATATACTGTATTATAATAGAAAATTTAATATGGAAGAGCTAGAATTTGCTTTGTTGAACAGCAATAAATCTGCCCCTGGAGATGACAATATTTGTTTTGAAATGGTCTACCATTTAGCACCTTTGGCAAAGACATACTTGTTAGAGTTTTATAACCACTTATGGCTTAGGAATTTATTTCCTGATGAATGGTGTAAAGCTGTAATTATTCCAATCACTAAACCTGGAAAGGATCCCAGCAATGTAAACAATTACAGACCAATTTCTTTAACAAGTTGTTTGTGCAAATTACTAGAGAAAATGGTAAATGCTCGACTAACATGGCACATTCTAAAATTCTGACTCCCACTCAGTTGGGTCACAGTGTAACAGATCTACGTTAGATTCTCTGTAACTTAGAAGACCATATACGCAGAGGTTTTGAACGAAAACAAATTACTGTAGCTGTCTTTTTGACATTGAAAAAAGCATATGATACTACATGGAGATATGCTATATTAAAAACTTTACAAAACAACAACATCCGTGGACATTTACCTAGGTTTATACAAAACTTTTTGACAAATCGCAGTTTTCAGGTGAGAATTGATGATGTTCTGTCTAGAGCATTTCCTCTTGAAAATGGTGTTCCACAGGGAAGCGTCCTTAGTGGCACACTGTTTACTTTAGCAATTAATGATATCAGTAATAATCTACCTATTGGTATTAAAAGTAACCTGTATATTGATGATTTTGCCATAAATTATTCAGCATTTCAAATAAAAGATGCAGAACGAATCAGTAATAAAAGCATAGTAAAAATAGATGAATGGGCTTTATCTGTAGGCTTTAAATTTTCCATAGATAAAAATGTAAGGTATCATGTTTTATAAAAATAAAAGCTGTGGAAAAGAAGAGAAGAAATAGACCTAAAAATCAGAAACCATAGTATACCAATTGGCCAAACAGCAAAATTTTTAGGATTAGTATTTGATACTGACATGAACTGGAAAGCCCACATAACATACATGAAATCAAAATGTAAAAGAGCATTAAACCTAATTAAAAAACTATCAAACACTACTTGGGGAGCTGATAGACATACCCTTTCTTTATTGTATAAAGCAACAGTGCTGTCTATTGTTGATTATGGAAGTGAAATATATGGCTCAGCATCAGACGCAACGCTGAAAACGGTAGACCCAATTCATAATGAGGGCCTTAGAATATGTTCAGGAGCTTTTCGATCATCACCAACATCTTCTTTACAAGTTGAATGTGGTGAACTACCTCTCTCTCTCCACAGAGAGCTAGTAACAATGAAGAGTGCTCTAAGAATTCAGACGAATGATTCTCCAACCAAAAAATTATTTGGATTAAGAGATGTGTTTATAAAGAACCATCCACCTTCTTTCCCAACTACAGCTAGAAGATTATTTGAGTCGCTAAAAATATATATACAATTACCTTTAATATTGAAATTGCCTCCTCCTTGAACAATGAACAAAATGAGAATTTGTACACACTTGAAATATTTATCAAAAAGTCATTCATATACTCCAGAATACTATAGACAACATGCAGTAGAGTATATAATCCGAAAAGGTCCACATTACGCAATATACACTGATGGATCTAAGTCACAATACGGAGGGGGTTATGCTGTGGTATCCCAAAACAAAACGTATCAGTTCTCTCTCCCAGATAAAGCCTCTGTATTTACAGCTGAGTTATGTGCAATAGTATCAGCCATAAAAATAATTAGAGAAGCCTCATGTAATAATTTGTAATTTATGGTGACTCCAGAAGTGCTATAGAAGCTATTCAAAGCTATAATAAAAAATAATATTGTACAACATATAAAGTTCTCACTTCATAAATTGTATAATAAGGGAAAAAATATTGAAATATGTTGGATCCCTGCCCATGTAGGGAATTAAGGGAAATGAAATGATTTCTGATAAAGCAGCTAAATAGCAGTCCACATGACAAGAACAAATATAGACATCCTTATCAGTGACTATACAAGATATATAAAAACAGTCATTGTAAAAAAAATGGCAAAATATATGGAACGAACAACCTGAAAATAATAAATTAAAACAGATAAAATCCAGTGTTGGAAAATGGAGTTTGTCATATCAGAGAGAGAGACAACCACAAGTAATTCTGACATGTCTTCAATAGGCCATACTCGTTTTGACACATGGACATAATGAACAGTCCATGTGGCCCTCTTCCCAAATGCCCAGATTGCAATGTGCTGATAACAGTTAAGCATATACTGTGTGAATGTCCCAAATATAACCTGCAGCGATTATCAAATTTTGGAAATAAACCTATAGAAGAAATTTTGTCAGAATCTTCAACGTTCTCAATAGTACCCATTTTAATGTTCATGAGAAGCTGCAAGTTAATTGATAAAAATAAAAATCGATCAGTATAATGAATTTTTAAAACAAGTAAATTTTATGATTTTAATTAATTTATTTTGAATTTTAATATACCTTTTAGTGAGTATATATGGAAGCATGAGTTTAAATGTATTTATTGTGTGAGTGTGTTCCAGTATGAAAGCGTTATGCCTTTTTACAGCTTTTAATTTCATTTTCATTTTCGTTCATTCATCATTGACAAGTGACCTATTAGGTCCCAGTGCTAAGCTTCTAGCCTTGACTTGTCATTCCATCCTAATCCTTCGGGCCAGCCCTATGAAAGCTGATGGTCAGCTCAGTGGTCTGGTTAAACTATTTTAATAATAATAATAATTATAATAGTTCCAACACCAAAAAGACCCCCCCCTCTGAATGCTTATAACCGACCTATTTTAATAGTTCAATCACCAAATATACCTTAAACTATCATCCTAAAACCTTTTAATATAATTTCAAAAGTCATCTTGCAACATTACCCTTAAAAATATATGGCTGACAGCTATGTGAAAATGTAAACTAAGCCCCCACATTCAAGCACAGTCATTTCTCTTAGACATCCCCTCAATGTGGCACCACCTTGATGTGGTGAGGGGGCTCTTGAGCCCCGGGAATTTGTTCCTGGGTTTGAGTCCAAGAGTCTCATATATTATTACATATTCCTTTGGACTAATTTGTGGAATTTTCCACTTTGCTAAAATTATTGGGCCTGTTAAGTAGGAAAAGATATCAAAAGCTGGGATTGGGTTTATATCTGAAGCTAAACTGAGAAACTGCGGATAGGATCTTATGATTATCAGCTTCCCGATAATGTTGGACCCTAACGGATACCAGATTGATATTTCAAGGGTGGAATCTTATTCTGCATGGCTGGGCCATGGGTTTTCCAGGGGAAATCTGGTTCTGGGGATAGGACTCTTTGCATTCTATTGTTTTTACCATGGCTTGTCCGATTAGGGCTTGTGGGGATGATTTGTATTCTTGTAATACCCTTGGTCCTAACAAGTGGGTTTGGCTTACACTTGGCCCTTAATCGTATTGTGCCATTCCATGTGGGGTAGGGTAAAAAATGGACATTTGGGAGTCAGTTTCCACTTGTGCCATTGGTGGAAGAATAAACTCCATGAAAGGCTAATGATATCTTTTAAAAGTTTCCAGGTTTTATTATTATTATATTATAAATTATTATTATTATTTTCCTAATATTCGATCTTTATGAATAGTAGAATAAAGAGTCAAGTACCCTGGGACCTCTGATGATACTGTTTTGACACAGATTTTCGACCTCTGCACCCACCTTGGAGATTGAAAATTCTCCAAATGTTGATGACCCATGCATGAAAAAGGATATCCCTGTAAAAAAAGGACATGGCATTTTTACAATGGAACCATTCTCCTTTGAGCCAGATGTTTCTGTGCCTGTGTCCATATTAAGATAAAGGAACAAACAATAGTTCAAACTTTTCAACTATGGACCCTTTGAAGCCTAAAAGAATAAGTAAAAGAAAATATAGATCTGACTCAACTTTGGTTCACTTTGATATCCTCTTTGAAGAATCAAACTTGTCAAGGTTTTTTACTTTACAAGCTAACCAAGATATATCCTTATTAAAATTGGAATTTTACTTGTTGAACCGATGCCCATCACAAGGGATGAACATAAGACAAATTAAAAAAAGGGAATGGTTGGTTGAAACAACAACTAGAATCCTGTCAGAAAATTATGAGAATATTAAAAATATAGAGAACATAAATATAAGCGTTACAAGGCATGATGCCATGAATAGTGTACAAGGCACAGTAACAATGCCAAATCTGAAAGAAGAAATGCAAAACAAATCAATGTTTTCAGATTCATTACAGAAAAGATACAACAATGTTGAAGACTGCAAAGTATATGAGGTACCAAACAGGAAAGACAAAAATAAATCTATCAAATAGCAAAAATAAAGTTCAGTGGCCAAACCTTGCCCTTGAAAATTAAAATACCGGGATTAAATAGAGAACTAAGACCTTATGTTCCCACACCCATGCAATGCAAGAACTGTTGGAAATATGGCTCATACAGCCATTAAATGCAGAAATTTCCCCAGATGTGCCTATTGCAGTTTGCAAGAACATAAAACACACTGGGACTGTGGCCAACCAAGATACATAATTGTGGCGTGAGAACATCATGCCCAATCTAAAACGTGCATTCTATATTTGCAATACTGAACTTGTTTACGACAAGAAGGAACTGGAATGTCGATCAGGAAGCAAAGTTAACAACTGAGAGTGAGAGGATTGAATAACCCCTAAGAAATTTAGGTATGCAGATACTTCAAAATCAAATAATACTCGAACTGAAGTGAATGACAATATAAATAAGAAATGCTGCTAAAAAAAATACATGATCAAAAGAACGCCACTATGGAGATTTCATACAAAAATGACATTATCACAGTGGACAATAGATTTACCTCCTTACCAGAAATAGATACGAATACTGACATAGAGAAAGATGAAGAAGAATTAAAATCACAAGAATGTGATAAAATAGATAACATGACTCGGAAGAGGCAACTAGTTAAGACCCCACCTAATTCCACCAAAGAAAAAGATAAATAACCCACCAATCTCACCAAAAGGTAAAGTTCAGAAACAGAACACTAAATCAAATATTCCACTGTCTCCCATAGTAACAATAGTACCTGTAGGATCTGAATCATAAAATTCAGATGAAATGAAAAACCAAAACATAGATAACTACGATGAAAGCAAAGAAATTCACCCATCACCAATTAAAGGCACCACAAGAAAAACCAAGAAGGAACAGAAAACTAATGAACATGAAGACACATGTGGTTGTAGTAAATGCTTTGCAGCACTGTGCCACAAAAATAAAACTATAACTAAAGAAAGCCTAACCAACACCATAAGAAATTTCATGAGGTATAGGAATAAAGAAAAATAAACATCAAAACTCATGAAGAAGGTTGCATGTGTATTGAACATTTAGAATATTACAAAGAAAAACATATCAGTGTTGTAGATATTCTAAAAAAAAAATCAAAATGGAAAATTATATCAAGATAGTAAAAATGTAACAGTTAACGAAAGTCAGATTAAAACTACAACAAAAAATGAATCAAGACCTACAAAAATACAAATTAACCTATAACACATTTAAAAAAAATATCAGCTCAAATAATTTAGAGTAATTTGACCACTCTCATTTTACACCATTCAGTCGTTATTTAATTCAGTGGAATATAAATGGATTATTAACGAGAATGCGCTTAAAAGTCCAACGTCATATAAGTGAATACGAACGATTATATGTATACAACATCTAGGAAAACTTGTTCCAAATATAGGTAAATATCTACAAAGTTTTTAGGGAAAAGGGAGCTTAAGGTATACCCTAACTAGAGGTGGCCTTAGTAAAACCTACCCTGTTGGATAGGTCCCTAAACTAAACTTACAATCCTCCTAAGGTGGTTGACTTTTTCTTTAACACAACAATCAACTCTCGGCTTCCCTCCCACACTGTTGTACACAGAGGAAGCTTTTTTGGTCTTTCCTTTCTTTGTTTTTTTTTTTTTTGTTATACTTCTACAAGATCAAAGAAGAGAGGTTGAACAGTATAATATTTGTAATAGCTCCCCCCACCCCCCTGAAAAAGGCCTTCCCATACTCGTTTGACACATGGACTCTTAATGAACAGTCCATGTGGCCCTCCTTCCAAATGCCCAGATTGCAAAGTGTTGATAACTGTGAAACATGTGTTATGTAAATGTCCAAAATTTAACCTGCAGTGATTAGCCCAATTGGCGGCATATTACAGCGTAACCCCTACCCCCTTCTTGTCTGACAAGCGTAAATCGAAAATTTACCGACATTTTTATCGTGCGTGTGCAGGTAAATTTTTTTATTTTATTACAGTTGGTGGTTTCCATAGGCTAAAGCATACCTTGGACCGTGTAATTTAGGCAATCGCCAGGCAAGCAGTCCCTATACTGCGCGGGACGCCAATTCCTGGCATAGTAAATTTCCCATAATGAAATCAGCTGATCCTACCCACGTTTCTCTCGTATCTTACATTTTTTTATAAAATGTAGGATTACATTAATGGAAACACTCTGTTTGGTATCCTCTATTCTCTATAAATTTTTAGTTCCTCTACTGTGCATGCGCAAATCCATGGCGTAGTAAAATTCTCGCAATGACATCAGCTGATCGCACCCGCATGAGCCTCGCAGGCCACACTTCTATCAGAGACCATGCGTACTTGAAGGCTGGGTAAACACGTGTGGCTGTTTACATAAAGCGACGTCAATTGAGAACAGTTTCCAACATGCTTTCGCAAAGTTTTTGCGGTAAAACTAGCGGAAATTTGTTAGTGCATCACATAGAGACGTCTGGATTTTAGGCAGGGCTCTGAATCTCATTTTCATTATCATATATATCGATATTTAGAGAATTTTGTTGGCTTTCTCATAAAAAATAATTCATTCACCCAACTGTTATAGCTTTTGAGCTACGAACGATAATGTTGACAACGGTAACATTTTTTCGTTTCGAACAGCTTATAACGTCAAAATGAAACTGTTGCTCTTACCAAAGCCATTTTCTTGACTCTCACTTTATTCCTCAACCTTTCCTCTACATTTTTGTATATTTACAAAGTGATTTCTATGAAAAAAAATCCGAGGTAGAGCTCTTAAAAAAAAATGTCTAGCGATAATTCTCACCGTATGCCTGGCGGCGCGCTCTGTTTCTTACCCACTTTTCTATCAATTTTTTTCACCAACTGGGCTGATTCGTTTTTCATTATTTTTATATGTCGATATTTAGAGAATTTTTCTTGGCTTTCTCATAAAAAATAATTCATTCGCCTAACTGTTATAGTTTTGAGCTACGAACAATAATGTTGACAACGGTAACTTTTTTCGTTTCGATCAATTATAACGTCAAAATGAAACTGTTGCCGTTACCAAAGCCATTTTCTTGACTTTCCCTTTATTCTTCAACTTTTCCTCTAATTTTTCGTATATTTACAAAGTAATTTCTATGAAAAATAACCGAGATAGGGCTCTTCAAAAAAATTTTTTCTAACGATAATTCTCACCATACGCCGGGCAGAGCGCTCTGTTTCTCACCCTCTTTTCTATCAATTTTTTCACCAACTGGACTTATTCGTTTTCCATTTTTTTATATGTCAATATTTAGGGAATTTTATTGGCTTTCTCATAAAAAATTATTCATTCACCTAACTGTTATAGCTTTTTGAGCTACGAACGATAATGTTGACAACGGTAACATTTTTTCGTTTCAATCAAATTATAACGTCAAAATGAAACTGTTGCCGGTACCAAAAGCCATTTTCTTGACTCACTTTATTCTACATCTTTTTCCTCTACATTTTCGTATATTTACAAAGTAATTTCTATGAAAAATAACCGAGATAGGGCTCTTCAAAAAAACTTTTTCTAGCGATAATTCTCACCATAGGCCGGGCAAATCGCTCTGTTTCTTACCCTCTTTTCTATAAATTGTTTCACCAACTGGACTTATTCGTTTTTCATTGTTTTATATATCAATATTTAGAGAATTTTGTTGGCTTTCTCATAAAAAATAATCCATTCGCCTAACTGTTATAGCTTTTGAGCTACGAACGATAATGTTGACTACGGTAACATTTTTTCGTTTCAATCAATTTATAACGTCAAAATGAAACTGTTGCCGTTACCAAAGCCATTTTCTTGACTCTCACTTTATTCTACATCTTTTCCTCTACATTTTCGTATATTTACAAAGTAATCTCTATGAAAAATAACCGAGATAAGGCTCTTCAAAAAAACTTTTTCTAGCGATAATTCTCACCATACGCCGGGCAAATCGCTCTGTTTCTTACCCTCTTTTCTATAAATTTTTCACCAACTGGACTTATTCGTTTTTCATTGTTTTATATATCAATATTTAGAGAATTTTGTTGGCTTTCTCATAAAAATAATCCATTCGCCTAACTGTTATAGCTTTTGAGCTACGAACGATAATGTTGACAACGGTAACATTTTTTCGTTTCAATCAATTTATAACGTCAAAATGAAACTGTTGCCGTTACCAAAGCAATTTTTCTTGACTCTCACATTATTCTTCAACTTTTCCTCTACATTTTCGTATATTTACAAAGTAATTGCTATGAAAAATAACCGAGATAGGGCTCTTCAAAAAATCTTTTTCTAGCGATAATTCTCACCATACGCCGGGCAGAGCGCTCTGTTTCTTGCCCTTTTTCTATCAATTTTTCACCAGCTGGACTTATTCGTTTTCCATTCTTTTATATGTCGATATTTAGAAATTTTTATTGGCTTTCTCTTAAAAATAATTCATTTAGTTTGACATTCATATTTTTGGGTTACGAAGGAAAATATGAAAATAAGTAAAGATTTTTTTTCGTGAAATAACTCACATTTTTGTATTTAGAGGGCTGGGACTCTTATTCTGACTATTCCACCATAAAATATAAACATTTAGAAAAAAAGGACAGCAAAATGAACGTTGTTGGCATAAAATTTCTATTTTGCTGAATTTTCGAAATAATTATTTTTTCGCACTGTCATAGCTCCCAGACACATCGGGGCTCATGTGCCCTCAGTGATGTGATAACTATGCAGATATGAAAGGGTTATTATTATTATTATTATTATTATTATTATTATTATTATTATTATTATTATTATTTTCCCTAATATTCGATCTTTATGAATAGTAAGAATAAAGAGTCAAGTACCCCTGGGACCTCTGATGATACTGTTTTGACACAGATTACGACCTCTGCACCCACCTTGGAGATTGAAAATTCTCCAAATGTTGATGACCCATGCAAGAAAAAGGATATCCCTGTAAAAAAAAAGGACATGGCATTTTTACAATGGAACCATTCTCCTTTGAGCCAGATGTTTCTGTGCCTGTGTCCATATTAAGATAAAGGAACAAACAATAGTTCAAACTTTTTCAACTATGGACCCTTTGAAGCCTAAAAGAATAAGTAAAAGAAAATATAGATCTGACTCAACCTTGGTTCACTTTGATATCCTCTTTGAAGAATCAAACTTGTCAAGGTTTTTACTTTACAAGCTAACCAAGATATATCCTTATTAAAATTGGAATTTTACTTGTTGAACCGATGCCCATCACAAGGATGAACATAAGACAAATTAAAAAAGGGGAATGGTTGGTTGAAACAACAACTAGAATCCTGTCAGAAAATTATGAGAACATTAAAAATATAGAACATAAATATAAGCGTTACAAGGCATGATGCCATGAATAGTGTACAAGGCACAGTAACAATGCCAAATCTGAAAGAAGAAATGCAAAACAAATCAATGTTTTCAGATTCATTACAGAAAAGATACAACAATGTTGAAGACTGCAAAGTATATGAGGTACCAAACAGGAAAGACAAAAATAAATCTATCAAATAGCAAAAAATAAAGTTCAGTGGCCAAACCTTGCCCTTGAAAATTAAAATACCGGGATTAAATAGAGAACTAAGACCTTATGTTCCCACACCCATGCAATGCAAGAACTGTTGGAAATATGGCCATACAGCCATTAAATGCAGAAATTTCCCCAGATGTGCCTATTGCAGTTTGCAAGAACATAAAACACACTGGGACTGTGGCCAACCAAGATACATAATTGTGGCGTAGAACATCATGCCCAATCTAAAACGTGCATTCTATATTTGCAATACTGAACTTGAATTACGACAAGAAGGAACTGGAATGTCGATCAGGGAAGCAAAGTTAGAACTGAGAGTGAGAGGATTGAATAACCCAGCTAAGAAATTTAGGTATGCAGATACTTCAAAATCAAATAATACTCGAACTGAAGTGAATGACAATATAAATAAGAAATGCTGCTAAAAAAAATACATGATCAAAAGAACGCCACTATGGAGATTTCATACAACAATGACATTATCACAGTGGACAATAGATTTACCTCCTTACCAGAAATAGATACGAATACTGACATAGAGAAAGATGAAGAAGAATTAAAATCACAAGAATGTGATAAAATAGATAAACATGACTCCGGAAGAGGCAACTAGTTAAGACCCACTAATTCCACCAAAGAAAAGATAAATAACCCACCAATCTCACCAAAGGTGAAGTTCAGAAACAGAACACTAAATCAAATATTCCACTGTCTCCCATAGTAACAATAGTACCTGTAGGATCTGAATCATTAAAAGGCACCACAAGAAAAACCAAGAAGGAACAGAAAACTAATGAACATGAAGATACATGTGGTTGTAGTAAATGCTTTGCAGCACTGTGCCACAAAAAATAAAACTATAACTAAAGAAAGCCTAACCAACACCATAAGAAATTTCATGAGGTATAGGAATAAAGAAAAATAAACATCAAAACTCATGAAGAAGGTTGCATGTGTATTGAACATTTAGAATATTACAAAAGAAAAACATATCAGTGTTGTAGATATTCTAAAAAAATCAAAATGGAAAAATTAAATCAAGATAGTAAAAATGTAACAGTTAACGAAAGTCAGATTAAAACTACAACAAAAAATGGATCCAAGACCTACAAAAATACAAATTAACCTATAACACATTTAAAAAAAATATCAGCTCAAATAATTTAGAGTAATTTGACCACTCTCATTTTACACCATTCAGTCGTTATTTAATTCAGTGGAATATAAATGGATTATTAACGAGAATGCATTTAAAAGTCAACGTCATATAAGTGAATACGACGATTATATGTATACAACATCTAGGAAAACTTGTTCCAAATATAGGTAAATATCTACAAAGTTTTTAGGAAAGGGAGAAACAGGTATACCCTAACTAGAGGTGGCCTTGCAAGTAAAACCTACCCTGTTGGATAGGTCCCTAAACTAAACTTACAATCCTCCTAAGGTGGTTGACTTTTTCTTTAACACAACAATCAACTCTCGGCTTCCCTCCCACACTGTTGTACACAGAGGAAGCTTTTTTGGTGCTTCCCTTTCTTTGTTTTTTTCTTTTTTTTTTTGTTATACTTCTACAAGATCAAAGAAGAGGTTGAACAGTATAATATTTGTAATAGCTCCCCCACCCCTGAAAAAGGCCTTCCCATACTCGTTTGACACATGGACTCTTAATGAACAGTCCATGTGGCCCCTCTTCCAAATGCCCAGATTGCAAAGTGTTGATAACTGTGAAACATGTGTTATGTAAATGTCCAAAATTTAACCTGCAGTGATTATCATATTTTGGAAATAGAACAGTAAAAGAAATTTTATCAGAATCTTCAACATTCTCAGTAACATCCATTTTAACGTTCATGAGGAGCTGTGATTTAATTGATAAAATGTAAAAAGTAAATAATAAAAATATGAAAACCTAATAAATTTTAAAACAAAATTTTTAAGTTTTACTTAATTTATTTTGAATTCTAATATACTTTTTTAGTGAGTATATATGGAAACATGAGTATAAATGTATTTATTGTATGAGTGTGTTGTAGTATGAGAGCGTATGCCTTTGTGCAACTTTTAATTTCATTTTTATTCATTCATCACCATATCGAATGACCTATTTGGTCCCAGTGCTAGGCTTCTAGCCTAGACCTGTCATTTCATCCAGATCCTTCGGGCCAGCCTTATGAAAGCTGATAGTGAACTTAGTGGTCTGGTTAAACTTTTTAATAACAATAATAAAAAGGCCTTCTCTCCCTTTCGGGCATGAAGGTCTGTACTAAGCAAACTGTTCGCCTCGATTGCTTTACTCTTTTCCCTTGAACAGATTTGTCCCTTGCAATCCAACTAGATAAGGATCTGCCTGACTCTAGAAAGGGGTATGAGCTTTAATCACTTACTTCTACAGACTCCTAACACTACTTAAAGGTGCTTACAGTTATTTACGTGCTACCTGGTAATCGTGATATTCAGTCCTAGCCAAATGGTACATTCAACGGTATCTCCTATGACATAACCTATTAGAACAAGGCCGTAGCACCAACGTAAGGACAGTGAACTAGCTAAGTTAGAACCTTACAAGTATACAATTTCTTACACTAGAATTTGCAGTCACAGTAAACAAAAATATAACCTGCGTTATGTACATGGGGTTTGTCTCATATGATAAATGCTTGCTTCAGCTGAGGTGTTATGCCATGTGTGTCATGAGCTCAGTGGCTCCCCAGTATTCACAACAGTTAGAATGACTGGCTTTGCAATTACAATATACTTACATGGTCACTGCTGCTCGTTGTAAGGCGTAAGTGACAAGGTTACTGTTACGATGTATTCAATCTGGTCCAGGATGTTATTAAGAAAGAGATCACGCTGGCTACCTCCTCTGGGGCCAGGATCACTCTGAGATGGAAAGGCACTGTGCTGAGAGGGCATGAGTGCCAGGATGAGCTCATGGCTCTGGCAACTACTTGGCTCTCTTCCGCCCCTTCTTCTTCTTCTTCTTCGTGTTCCTCCAAGGCCTATCTATGTCAGTCCTAGGAGGTGATGAGGGCACTGACTCTGGGGATAGGCCAGAAGGACTAGTGGGCACAAAGTCAGGGGTAACCTCAGAGGCTACAGGAGGGCTCCCTACTCCAGCTGCTGCGACAACCAGAGCAAGAGCGGTCTCGACCTCTGCATCCAGGGAGGCCAGTTCCTGGTCTTCCAGAGAAGGTGTAGCAGGCTGATCCACCAGGAGTTCATCCTCTGGGGACGGATTTGGTGAGGAAGAAGTGTCGGGTGCCGAAGGCTCACAGGGTTACTAGGATTAGTGCCGTGACAGATCCTGGATCTCCTGGAGCAGGATCCGCCTCATGATCTGGATCTGGCTCAGGGTCCTCTTCGAGTGGTGGCTCAGTGTCCGAGACGGATGGAGCACGGCACTGCTCAGTGCTCGTAAGTGACATTGGCAGTGATTGAGGGTCAAGCATGCCTGACAAGGGGTCTGGAGGTGCAATACCTTGCAGATGGCTTGAGTTGGGCTGAGACAGAGATTCCTGTCCCAGCTGGATGTCAGAGTCTCTCGGAGAGTCTTGATCGGGAGCGTCCGCTGGCATTGCTTATTTGGGCAGCCCTCCCAGTTGTGGCGTGGCCTGTCCTCTTGCATGTTCTACAGTGGCACTGCTTTTCTTGAATGTCCCTTCAGGGAGAGGGAGGAACTCGTTGCTGGCCGTCCTTTCATGGAGAGAGAGGAGTAGGCCGAGAACTGTTTTGTGTATGCCCCACCAAAATGGTGAGCGGAAGGTGGTTCTTCTTCTTGGGGTGGCACACCAGTCAAAGTGGCTGTGCCTTGATATGGTACTCTTACAGTCTGGGCCTCCATGGAGGAGGTAGCTTGGCTGCGAAGTGGCGCTGGGGAAGGGCTTCCCCAGAGGAGGTCTTGCCCCAACAGGAAATTCACTCCAGGCCGAATTCCACCCACCACGCCAAGGCGGTGAGGTAGCACGCCCCAAGGTGTCATGACCTGGAGCTTGACTGGGGGAACGGTTGTGGTGTGGCCCTGTATCCATTTCACCTCCCACTGGGTTTGCCCGTCAACCATGGCACTGGCTGGCACTTGTGCCCTGGAAATTAGGCTAACGTCTGCTGCAGTGTCTACCGTGACCGGAAGGGCCATGGGCAGGTGAGAGCCATTAAGGGGTGCCACTGAGATGAGCTGGGTATCCAGCCTCTAGGGGTGAAGTATTTTCTGCGGCCTGGCCTCAGAGAATGAGTTGCTAATTAGGTTGACGAACTTGGTGGCTGGGACATGATTTGGACTGGCCGGATGCCCAGCACTAAAGTGGCTGGCAGCACCACAGGGTCGGCAAGGGCCTTTTGTAGGAGCTCGGTGACCTGTGGTGACTGTGATAGCAAACCAATTATATTATGAAGCTCATCTTTTCACAACATATAACTTCAACAAACATGTGCCATAAAAGAATTACTCATATAAAATAAATGAATTTAAGTTGTCTCAGTTAGAATTAAAGAAGCTTGAAAATTTGAATTATGCTAATAAATATTTCTACTGTAAAGAAACTGTCTCCCCAATTTTATCATCAGTAAATCTAATAGCAATAGTAAGTACTGTTATTTTGTTTATCATAATAGTGAGAAATCTTATCAGAAAAATACAAGGGATATTGACAGAACTCAATATTAACAATAATTAAAAATTGACGTTAACATTAATTGTTACATAATAATGAATTCATATGTTTATTGTTCATATGTTTATTGTCCATATGTTCATTTAATATACTGATGAATTGACATACTTATAATTTGATGTTTGACATTTTAACATGACTATTTTTTTTAGAATGTTTTCCTCCACAATTGGAGAAACAATTTTTAAATCCATTAGTATATTTTGTTGCCAATTTAATTATTACTATTGCATCCATTTTATTATGTTTAATTAAACATTGAAGACAGTGTTTGGTAGGTGACCGAGTGATGTAATGGTAGCTAGGAGAATATTAATTTTAAATAACATAAATAGAAAAGAGAAAAAGGAAATGAGAGAGAACCAGAGAGAGAGAGAGAGAGAGAGAACAAAATAATAATGAGAGAGAGAGAGAGAGAGAGAGAGAGAGAGAGAGAATAGCGAAACAGGAAGTGTTATGATTACATAGCCAAAGCATGGGCACAAGTTTAATCTATGGAAATCATTAAGGAATGTTTACACTTCTCACCTGTGTGCTTACTGTCACACTCTCACCGAAAACTAAGACTTCCAGTGACGTCACAAGCCCCCCTCCTTCGTAAGAGGGATTAATTCATCTAATTACACCCAGAGGGACATTGTTAGATAATCTCAGCCAATTAGACATCTAACAAGGTGGGACAGAAGCTATTGCCCGCCCACCTATTGATGGGATGGACATTTCCTTTGAAAAACCTTGAAGAAGGCAAGGAAGGGAGGAAGAGAAGCAGAACAGAGAGAAGCAGAGAGAAGATCCAAGAGCCTTAGTGGAGTGAAGTCTTGGCCTCGCCAGTTGTGGATTTAGAGGAAAGCAAGGCTCAAACTTCGATTCGTTTTCATACTACTTAACTTATATATGTATATTTAACTTGTAATATTTAACTTGTATATGTACAGTGAATTTATTTTTACTAGTGTGAAAATGAAGTAAGAAAACTACACTGTGTCTTCCTAAAGCCTCTTGGGACTCACACGCTACTATAATAACAAAGCCAGAAACGATAAAGTATCTATAAAGGAAATAATAAACTTCTTTACATGGGCAGCAAATAAAAGAAATAATAAGAAAGCAACAGCATAACATTTGAAGGTGGTAAAACATTGCAAAGGGAGAAATCATCACATTAAATTGAGAATATTATGTTAACACCATGGAGGATACTTTATGCAGTCTCACTAGGCAACACTAATTGTACTCCCTGTAATCGACTTCAGTTATGGGATATGATTTCACTAGGACTTCCTTAGTCAGTGACTGATAAGAGAGAAACTTGAAACAGAAATTAAGTTGAAGATCTAAAGGGGAGAACTGCGATTATTGTCATCTTCAGACTTACCTTATGGTAGCTCAATTATGCTCACTTGCATCCTACGCTTGTGGTCTGTTGAATCAGTCCTAGTTGGTTCCACAAAAGTTTGAAAAACAAGGGGAAGGATGGGAGAGAGTGACTACTTGTGTTCTCCCTGCTTGTGACCGCTGGACTGCTGACCTGGGTCGGGTGCGTTGGTGGTTGCTTGTAAACAACTACCCCCTTTGTAGCCTGTGGGTAGCCTGAAAGATAAAAACTCGCCAGTACAAAGTTTTTAGGGAAAAGGGAGCTTAAGGTATGCCCTAACTAAAGGTGGCCCTAGTAAAACCTACCCTGTTGGATAGGTCCCTAAAGTAAACTTATAATCCTCTTAAGACGGTTAACTTTTTTAACATAACAACCAACTCTCGGCTTCCCTCCCACACTGTTGTGCACAGAGGAAGCTTTTTTGGTGCTTCCCTTTCTTTGTTTTTTTTTCCTCTTTTTTTTGGCTATACTTCTACTAGATCAAAGAAGAGAGGTTGAACAGTATAATATTTGTAATAATATAAAATATATATATATATATATATATATATATATATATATATATAATTACGTGGGTAGCTGGTTATTTACGTTAACCTACTGTTTAAGTATCTAACTATTGCCTTGCATGCATCGGAGACCCACGTAACTTGCCTTTTAAGGCCATCAAAGCTAATAATAACAATAAATAAAAGGGATAGGTCGCCAGCTGAAATGAATCAGTACAAGAATGTATTTATTTCACACGAGAACGTGAATTAATTAAACTTACTGAAATCAGTTCCAACAAAATAAAGACTAAAAAATGGAGCATTTACAGGAGCTGAACAGCAACTTGAAATGCTAGTCCTAATCAGGAGGATTTCCTTAATGCTACACAATTATAAAATGGATATGAGCCTCTTCTAAGGGCTTTCTTGTAACAGTTGATGTTCAGAGGAAGTGAGCATTGCTTTCAAACACTGATGATGCAGTTATCTCCAAGCAAGAGGGAAAAGCCAGTCTTCAAGGCGTAAGCACACGTCTGGAAATAAATAATTCAGATAACACTCATGTATAAAGGAAAATCTCTCCAGTAATATTTAATCACAAGGAATGTAGTTTTACTTACATCAGGAATAATGCTTTCGGCACCGTGGTGGGTATTTTAATGTTTTATCACTGGACAGCACTGAATTTGATTACTAGACGAACTTCATAAGGGAAATATTCAATACTAGGGTTCTTAGTAAGGGATTTCTTAGAGATAGAAATTTGAACAAGGAAAATGAGAGATTCAGTCAAAGGAAAAGAACACTGGTGAATGAATTGTCAGTCTCAGACTTACTGCTGAATTCAATAATGCAGTGATCAATTGCATTAATCTCGCTCTGGTCCACTGGGGTTCAACAACTGTTCTCCGAATGGGGAGAAGGGACAGACAAAGAGGTGCTTTAGAGGAACACCTGGACAGGTCAGATCTTCGTGGGTGCTGGAGAGTGTCTGAGAGGCTCTTCCTTGTGTTCATCTCCCAGGTCCTCTTCGAAGCTGTGCCCAAGAATGCTTCGGGCACTGGGTCGCTGGTGTTCTGAAAAATGACAGAAGACTCGCCAGTACACAGGTCACAGAAAAATAGATTTTAAGGGAGGTGTTCCTAAGAGCTAACCTAGCAAAACCGTACCCCCATATGAACCATAACAGTGTATAATTTCCATTGGCTGACTGTTTGAAAAGCATCTTGAAAACAACTTCGTCCCTCTTTACACCACTTGTGTGGGAATCTACCCCCGTCTTCTGAAATTTCATATTACACTAAGATGTAAACAGGCTGAACAGCAATATCTATAATATATATATATATGAAAATAAGAAGGCCCATAAAACACTATTTAAACGTTGAAACCAGTGTTTTATGGGCCTTCTTATTTTCATATTACACTGTAGTATTACAGGAAACAAAAGACATTCATATATATATATATATATATATATATATATATATATATATATATATATATATATATATATATATATATATATATATATGTATGTATAATATATATATATATATATATATATATATATATATATATATATATATATATATATATATATATATATATATATTACTAAAGGACCTCATTCAAACTGGATGGTATCTAATGGGGTTTTTATTCAGAAAAAGTTACAAGCTTTCTTGGACAAACAGTCCACATTATCAAGTATCCGTGTTTGTCCAAGAAAGCTTGTAACTTTTTCTGAATAAAAAACTCCATTAGATACCATCCAGTTTGAATGAGGTCCTTTTAGTAATTCTACTAATGCACAGAACAATTGTGTATGTGATAAAAAGTTAAAATATATATATATATATATATATATATATATATATATATATATATATATATATATATATATATATATATATATATATATATATATATATATATATATATATATATGTTTGTGAAGCCATTTCCCCAGCAGAGTTGTTCGCTAGAAAGAAAGCATACTCAATGGAACATTCACACGAACTATTAACATTCATACTTGAACTGCTGAATTGTGGATGAAGTCTCTAAGATACTTCCACAGTAACCTACACTTAATGCTCACTATTAGTTAATTGAATACCCTACTAATACATGTACATTTGAATGACAAAAATAATTCTTGTTTATCCAGTCTGTGGTTATCTGGTTGGCCCATAAATTGATTGAACTGAATAGAATACCTGTAGCTGCCTAGTTTAGGAAGTAATTGAAGGAGATAGCTATGTAAGGTAATGGTTAATCTGTGTACAATAACAATAATGATTATAAAAGTAACAATGAATTGGATCTTAAAAAGAATACCTTTACATGTTAAATCTTTATTAGCTTCTTTTGAGATAATCTTTTTTTATATTAGCTGTTATTATTATATAAGTTAGGTAAAATTGTATGTCTATTTTCAGGAAAATTTTGAAACTTACCAGGCAGATAGAAACTCAGTATTTGTCTTCAACTGGGAAGCAACAATCAAGGTTAGTGTTTTCTCTTTTTTCCTCATATAAAACTCAATTATTTGTAAACTAGGTAAAACATAAAAACTTTGCTGGTATCACTTTTTCGGTGGCTACCTATTTTCGTTGAGATATCAGCGGGACATTTGTCCAATTTGTATGGAAACCTTTGCTGTTTAACAAGTTAATATTAATAATGATAATTTTTTGTTTTTGTTTGAATTTTTCTTGCATTCCAATTTGAACTGATTAGTAGTTGGTGGACCTTTTCTTTTTGGCTGATCAAGTTACTCAAGTCTCGCTCATGAATATTTTTTTATAACATTTTTCAAAGCCTTGAGTGATGCTGTAGGTTACAATACAAGAAATTTGAATTGACCTAACCATCTCTATTGTAACTGTACTGCCATGAGATAAGATTTCTGACACATCTCAGGCAAAGTTTAGATTTGACTGTGTAGTAATGTTTAACGGGCCTTGTTTAAAGGCTTTTGCACTATTCTTTTTTCTTCATCTTAGTTACTCCTTCTGTTCTGCTTTCTGTCAGCAGAATTAATCTTCAGGAAATATAACGTTATGGCGGTATGGGAAGTTTGAAGTTTTTCATTCGTGAAGTGGTGCCAGAATTAATTTTCATTATTTGAGGAACTTCATTTCCAGTGGATTATGGTCATATTATCTGTGTATATTAATTTTTCTTAAGTGTGTTAAATATGAACATGCGAGAACGAAAATTAGGTTATTTAAAAATGGGACATTAGCCAACAGAGCTATAAAATAAAAAAAAAACTGTAAATATAATGCAGGTTTCACTTTTCTTGGGATGATTCAAACACAGGATTTTGTCATCTCTCTATACAGTATTCTGTTCGCAAGTGATTTATATTCTAGCGATCACTATCCAACTTATATTCTAGCAATCATTATCCAATAATAATAAGTATCTGTAATCAGAAGTTTTTACAAAAATTTAAAAAAGCCAGTGAAATCACACCATCCCAACAAGATTCATGTATCAGGGAAAAGTAGCAAATAAACATCAAGTTAAGGCAAAGAACCAGGATCTCAGTAATAGAAGGCTGTGCTGGGAGCCTACATTCTAAATCCAAACAAACTTCCTACCATGACCATGCCAAGCTGAGAAGAAAATGAAGTTAATATCTTAGGTTTAATTCCAAATACAAACCATATAAATCCCCAAGTTTTTCAAATTACAGGAGAAAGTGATTGCTTAACCTCCATCAAAGGCAAAAGCTATTGATTGAACCATGATCTTGAATGTGGATAGTACTGTAAATGTCGCCACATACGAGCTAGATGCACTTACCAGCATGGATGAGCAGTTCACAAATAATTTAGGTACCAATTTCATTAACCACAGAATGTTACAAAGAATAACCTAGGAAGTCCCATATCAGAATGCCTATGTGAATTACGCTTAAAATAAAACAGTGAAGTCTCCAATCAAAATAAGGAAGATTGCTGATATAGGCTATGTATGAATAGTAAACCATACAATAAAGCAGTTAAGACATTAGCTAAAATTAATGCTTAAAAGTTCATTTAAAAGTACTAACACAGAACAAAAAACGATTCATCCACATGATAAAAATAAAGAAATAAGAGGAAACCATGTATTTGTCTCCTGCATATGGGTCAAAATTAGATAAACAAAGAAAAAATTATTGGTTAGCCATCAGTTTATGAAAACTGCAATTGATCTCCTTAAGACAATAATATCAAATCTTCTTCTTCCTCTTCTTTTTCTATATGTGGTCGCCATTTTGGATGAGCTGCTTCCATCTACTACTGTGGTGCGCTTCTGCTTCGTCAAGTTCCTTTTCTCTCAAGTTCTCCCTTACATAGTCTCTCCATCTCTTTCTTGGTCTTCCTCATCTTCTTCCGCCCTCCACTATAAACATATGTATATATACGTGTGTAATTATAACTAGAATATTAGTTAGGAATAGCATAAACATAAAAGAGAGAAAAAGAAATGAGAGAGAACCAGTAATAGAAATGATAGACAGAAAGAGAGAGAGAGAGAGAGGGAGTAATGACACTTCCTCTGTCGTGATTATAAAGCCAAAACATGGGTGCCAGTAATCTAACTGCAATCATAACAAAAATGCCCAACCGTCCTACTTGTGAGCTGACCTTTCAACTTTCACCGTAACCAGAAGACTTCCGGTGACATCATTAGTTGAAAGGTCAGCTCACAGGTAGAACAGTTGGCATTTTGTTATGATTGCAGTTAGATTACTGGCATGTTTTCTTTATAATCTCTGACAGAGAAGTAATATTCCTTCCCACTCTCTCTCTTTCTTTATTATTCCTTCTCTCTCTCTCTCTCTCTCTCTCTCTCTCTCTCTATCATTTTCTATTACTGGTTCTCTCTCATTTCTTTTTCTCTCTTTATGTTTATGCTATTCTAACTAATATTATCTAGTTATCATTACACACACACCACACACACACACACACACACACACACACACACACACACACACACACACACATATATATATATATATATATATATATATATATATATATATATATATATATATACATATATATTTATATATATACTGTATATATATATATATATATATGCATATGTTTATAGTGGAGGCAGAAAAGATGAGGAAGACCAAGATAGAGATGGAGAGACTATGTAATGGAGAACTTGAGAGAGAGGAACTTGATGAAGCAAAGTGGCACCACAGTAGTAGATGAAGCAGCTCATCAAAATGGCGACCACATATAGAAAAAGAAGGAGGGAAGAAGAAGATTTGATATTATTGTCTTAAGGAGATCAATTGCAGTTTTCATAAACTGATGGCTAACCAATAATTTTTTCTTTGTTTATCTAATTTTGACCCATATGAGAGACCAATGCACATGGTTTTCCTCTTATTTCTTTATCATGTGGATGAATGGATTTTTTTGTTTTTGTTGTACTTTTAACTGAACTTTTAAGCACTAATTTTAGCTAATGTATTAACTGCTTTATTGTTGTATGGTTCTATTCACACAAACATCAGCAATCTTCCTTATTTTGATTAGAGACTTCATAGTTTTATTTTAAGCTATATATGTATATATATGTAATTCACATAGGCATTCTGATATGGGACGTTATAGGTTATTCTTTGTAATATTCTGTGGTTAATGAAATTGGTAAATAAAATTATTTGTGAACTGCTAAATCATACTAAATATATATATATATATATATATATATATATATATATATATATATATATATATATATATATATATATGTATATATATATATATATATATATATATATATATATATATATATATATATATATATATATATATATATATGTATATATATATATGTATGTATATATGTATGTATATATATATATATATATATATATATATATATATATATATATATATATATATATATATATATATATATATATATATATATATGTATATATATATATATATATATATATATATATATATATATATATATATATATATATATATATATATATATATATATATATATATATATATATATATATATATATATATATATATATATATATATATATATATATATATATATATATATATATATATATATATATATATATATATATATATATATATATATATATGTATATATATGTATATATATATATATATATATATATATATGTATATATATATGTATATATATATATATATATATATATATATATATATATATATATATATATATATGTGTGTGTGTGTGTGTGTGTGTGTGTATGAAATTTTTTATCACACCGTGATTTATATACAATCATGAAGCTACAAATGTCACTTAATATCATATTCACGCTACCTCGGGAATATCTCCGATGGAGAATTATCACCGAAGGGGAATTTATAAGTGATAAATGGTTGGGAATGCCAGGTCACGCACCCTCGGCACAGAACTTATCCAGCAACTCCAGACAACGTTACCACTGAGCTATCAAGAGAGTTATAAGTCAATGCCGAGTCTGCTGTACTGTTTTTTACCCATCGTGAGCGGGAAGTTGTACTTAGCCTCGGCATTAAGCCACCTCCGCCATGATAGTTCATTGGTACGTTTGGAACACGCAGCTCTTATTATGAAATTTTTTATCACACCGTGATTTATATACAATCATGAAGCTACAAATGTCGCTTAATCTCAAATTCACGCTACCTCGGGAATATCTCCGATGGAGAATTATCACCGAAGGGGAATTTATAAGTGATAAATGGATTGGTACTGCCGGGTCACGAACCCTCGACACAGAACATATCCAGTAACTCCAGTCGACGTTATCACTGAGCTATCAAGAGAGGTATAAGTCAATGCCGAGTCTGCTGTACTGTTTTTCACCCGTCGTGAGCGGGGAAGTTGTACTTAGCCTCGGCATTAAGCCACCTCCGCCATGATAGTTCATTGGTGCGTTTGGAACACACAGCTCTTATTATGAAATTTTTTATCACGCCGTGATTTATATACAATCATGAAGCAACAAATGTCACTTATTATCAAATTCACGCTACCTTGGGAATATCTCCAATGGAGAATTATCACTGAAGAGGAATTTATAAGTGATAAATGGATTGGTACTGCCGGGTCACGAACCCTCGACACAGAACTTATCCAGCAACTCCAGTTGACGTTACCACTGAGCTGTCATTTTATCAAATTCATTTGAAATATTAATGCAAATAGGAACACAGGAGGATGCTACTACGGAAGAACAGAAGAGGGTCATGATGAACTGGAAATTAAAGATAAAAAAAGGCCTTCAGAAAGAACACCACCCAAAACAAAGAAATCAACAACTATTAGAGAAACATCGGTCAAACTAAAAGACAAAAGATATGAAGAAAGAACAAAAACAAAAACAAGCTTAGAATATACCTTTATCTACTAAATTAATAGTAAAACCTATGGATACAGATATCCAAAACACCGAAGAAGTGGAAGACAACTGTACCATAGATAACAATGACTATATCAAGGGAAAAGAGATTACTCCATCACCAATAATTGGTACAAAAAGAACAAATGAAGAAAGAAATATACATGGTAACACATGTGGATTTAATGATTGTTTCATTGCACTGTGCAATAATAACAAAATCGTAACAAAAGATAGTTTAACAAACATTATAAGAAATGTTATGAAATATAGAAAAAAAGAAACCACTGATTTAAGCACTCATGAAAAAGGTTGCATTTGCATTGAGCACTTAATATATTACAAAGATAAACAAATGAATGTCGTGAGTAAATTATTAAAAAAAATCCAAGTTGATAATACAAAAAAAGAGAGTAAAACTCGACCGCAATAACAAAATATTTTCAATAGTTATATTATATAATGGAACGTAAATGGTCTACAGACCAGATTACACCTAGGAGAAGTACAACGGTTATTAACCCTTAAACGCCGACTGGACGTATTTTATGTCGACTAAAATTGTCTGTCGGGTGCCAAGTGGACGTAAAATACGTCGACTACAAAATTTTTTTTTTAAATATTCAAGGAAAAATAGTTATAGGCCTAGTTTGCGAAAGATTTTAAATTACGTGCCTTGAGGGATGCTGAGAGTTCACGGATCACGCTGTTGTTTTGTTTACAAGCGTGACCCAGCTGCGCATGCACGAATTTCTTTCTTCTCGCACTACCAAGCATAGGCGACGCATCGTCGGAGAGCGAGTTCTTGACGCATTTGTGTTTTGCAGAACTTTTGTGAATGTTAGTGTATTTGTGACGCAACAGGACGTTTGCAGAGATGTCCCAACGTCGTCAGGACCATGAAAGGCGCATATTGCCTGTCGGTAGTGAGCGTGTGAGGCGAGTTTTAGATTTGGATGCTGGAGAGGGACCAAGCACCCAAGGTGACCCAGCTTTTCAACGCCGTGTTGTGCGGCCACGTGTGGCCAAAAGGGACCAAGGACCTCATCCTGTGCCTTTTACGACCCCTAGGAAGCATCGGGGTGTCCTGAGGGGCATTCGTAAGCATTTGGGAGGCCTCCAACAAAAGGACATTGATGAGTACTTGTTGGAGCTCGATCGAGAGCAGGTGGAAAGTCCTCATTTTGATGGCAGTTGGTCATCTAGTGACGAGGACATCACGCCCGATGTCAGTGATGACTATCATGGGAAAGTCTTAGGAGGAGGAGGCGGCACCGATTGTGGCTGGTGGGGACGAGACAGAAAGTGATGGTGAAAGTGAGGGAGATGGGCCAGTGGGGAGGGTGGGAGTGCGAAGTGCGTGCTCGCGCACGGGCCCGTAGAAGGTCGCAAAGTCGCGGCGGCTTAGGTGAAGGCCGTTCATCCGAAAGTGATGAGGGGTGGTTGGAGGACCCCACCCCACCTAACATGCACCCATTCACCGCAGCACCTGGACTGACCGTCCCTTTGCCTCTCACTGCACTGGGGTTCATTCAGCTCGTCCTTACGCGGGAATTGCTGGAATACCTCGTTGCAGAGACGGCGGATTGTGCTCGGTACTGCCGTAAGGAACTGCAGACAACGTTGTCGTATTGCTGGCTGGGCTGCAACCTCATGGACATGGCACATTTTTTGGGGCTCCACATTTTCTTTGGAATGATGCCTGCTGCCGACGTCAGGCGTTATTGGAGGCGGAATTTTTTTTTAAGTACGCCCAATGTGCCCGGCATTATGCCCCGTGATAGTTTCCTGGCGGTGGACAGGTATTTCAACGCCTTCAACCTGAAGGGCCATACCGGAATAACCTGATCGCCTCATCTTAGTCCCCAGTGTTGGACTACATTCGTGAAACAGTGCCAGTTTCTCGTGGTTCCTTCCAAGAACCTTTCTTTGGATGAGGGATGATGCCATACAAAGGGCGTCTAAGTATAAAAGTGTACAACCCAAAGAAGCCAAAGAAATATGGTGTGAAGCTATTTTTATTATGGAATCCAACACTGGATACGTCGTGGACTTCTCTGTGTATTCGGGGTCTTCTCACGCTGCGTGACACTGTCTTCGGTCTTGTGGATCGTTTCCATAACCAGGGATACCACCTGTTTATGGATAATTATTATAACTCGGTAGCCCTGGCCCAGGAACTGTATGAAGAAGGTGTGCACATCAGTGGTACTCTTCGGTTGGTGCCTAGGGCCCTGAATGTCCTCAAGAGGTTCACTAGCCAGCCGCAACATCTGGCAAGAGGAGAGACAGAGTGGTGGCGGAATGGAGATGTCTTCGTCATCTGTTGGAAGGGGGTCCGACTCGTGCCCTTGATTACGACTAGTCATGAGCCAATCCAAGAAGAGGTCCTTCAGCGGAAGAAGACACTTCGGCAGGGCCGAGTTGCGTATGAGGAGTTTCTTGTCCAGTGGCCTACCGTCATTGGGCACTACAATAGGCACATGGGAGGAGTTGATCTCTTTGATCAATTCATCCAGTATTATCCCTTCACCAGGAGAACCAGGAGGTGGACACAGAAGCTCCTCAAATACCTCCTTCAGTTGGCCCTCCAGAATGCCTACATCCTCTACTGTGGGTACAATTCCAACACCCGGAGGTTGTCCCACATCCAGTTTCTCAAGGTGTCTGGGAATGCCCTCATAAACTTTAATCCTGATGAGTGGCCTTCGCCCCCCTGCCCCGAGCTCCAGATCTGCCCCGAGAGGATAGGGTAGATGTCACTAGGAGAGCCAACCTCGGTCGTCCTGCTCCTGCCGACGTTGCCCCTGCTGCCGCCACCCTTGATGATGCCGCCCCTGCTGCCGCTGCCCTTGATGATGCCACCCCTGCTGTCCCTGTCCTTTCTGCTGCCCTCCCTCACATTCCAATGTCCCGTCGGGTAGTGGACCCTGTGTGTCGGCTGCAGGCAGGGGATCACACACTGGAGCCCCTAGAAGGGTGTAAGCAGAAACGGTGCTGGGTGTGCCATATGAATGGCAGAAGAAGAGACACCCGTTTCGTCTGTCGCACCTGCAAGGTAGCATTTTGCAGGATCGGGGAGTGTGACCGCAAGTACCACACTGCGGTCATGTATTGGAGTGCGCCTACCCGAGGGACACTGGCGCAGTGGACCACGAAGGGCGGCCCATCTGCAGTAGGCGTCTCCTCCTCCACCTGTACCTGCGTCATGTCGAGAGGAAAAAAATGCAAGACTTCAATGGAGGAGGGAGAAAACAAGAATAGAACAAAGAGTCAGGATTACGAGTGGGTATTCTGCATTGATTTTATATTTCGTTTTATATTTATTACAAGTTTTTATATATCTGTATTTATTGGTGTTTTGTATATTATTTCGTTTTATGCAAAAAAAAGTTTTTCACCTGCATTCCTTTTAGTTTTGTATTCGTACCAAAATAAAAAAAATATAATATATATATATATATATATATATATATATATATATATATGTGTGTATGTGTGAATGTGTATATATATATATATATATATATATATATATATATATATATATATATATATATATATATATATATATATATATATATATATATATATATATATATATATATATATATATATATATATATATATATATATATATATATATATATATATATATATATATATATACAGATTAGTGTGAGAGTCAGGAGTCAATCCATACTTAAAATCATCAATGAAGGGCAGAGGACACACAGATATACAAGCTGACTTTTATTCCAACGTTTCGTAATTATCGGATTAATTACATCATCAGGGCTGTTAAAATATGAAAATAAAATTCTTTGTAAAATCATAAAAGCTAGAAATAAAGGCTAAAGTTATTCATACAAAATTTTTCACAAATGTACACAAACGTTAAAATTAGAGAACAAAAGTTTTAAAAATCATTACATTAAAATGAAGGTAACTGAATATACAGTAAACTAAAAATTGAAAACCATCTGTGAAAGGGGTTACAGCTTGTATATCTGTGTGTCCCTCTGCCCTTCATTGATGATTTATATATATACATATATATATGTATGTATATATATATATATATATATATATATATATATATATATATATATATATATATATATATATATATATATATATATATATATATATATATATATATATATATATATATATATATATATATATATATATATATATATTATTTGGTATTTTTCAGTAAGCAAAAATCTGACATTCTAGTGATATTCAATCATTTACCTTCATTTTGCAAGAAACGGGAAGTCTCTAGCACAATATTTCGATTTATGGTGAATTTTTGTAAAAACTTTTTCCTTCCCTCCGCACGCGGTAACTGCTAAAAATCTCAGAATTTCTTTAGTCACCTTGTCGTAATTTTCGCACCGTTTTCTATTAGGCCTTACATAAAGTGTTATACATAAAAATGTGCGTGATTTCATGTAGTATACAACAAAAAATAACTCATGGTTGTAGCTTTTATCAGTTTTGAAATATTTTCATATAAATCACGATAAGTGCCAAAATTTAAACCTACCGTCAACTTTGACTCTACTGAAATGGTCGAAAAATGGAATTGTAAGCTAAAACTCTTACATTCTAGTAACATTCAATCATTTACCTTCATTTTGCAACAAATGGGAAGTCTCTAGCACAATATTTCGATTTATGGTGAATTTTTGTAAAAAACCTTTTCCTTCCCTCAGCGTGTGGTAACTCTGCTGAAAATCTCAGAATTTCTTTAGTCACCTTGTCGTAATTTTCGCACAGTTTTCTATTAGGCCTTACATAAAGTGTTATACATAAAAATGTGCGCGATTTCATGTAGAATACAACAAAAAATAACTCATGGTTGTAGCTTTTATCAGTTTTGAAAAATTTTCATATAAATCACGATGTGTCAAAATTTAAACCTGCCGTCAACTTTGATTCGACTGAAATGGTCGAAAAATGCAATTGTAAGCTAAAACTCTTACATTCTAGTAACATTCAATCATTTACCTTCATTTTGCAAGAAACGGGAAGTCTCTAGCACAATATTACCGATTTATGGTGAATTTTTGTAAAAAACTTTTTCCTTCCCTCCGCACGCGGTAACTCTGCTGAAAATCTCAGAATTTCTTTAGTCACCTTGTCGTAATTTTCGCACAGTTTTCTATTAGGCCTTACATAAAGTGTTATACATAAAAATGTGCGCGATTTCATGTAGAAAACAACAAAAAATAACTCATGGTTGTAGCTTTTATCAGTTTTGAAAAATTTTCATATAAATCACGATAAGTGCCAAAATTTAAACCTACCGTCAAATTTGACTCGACCGAAATGGTCGAAAAATGCAATTGTAAGCTAAAACTCTTACATTCTAGTAACATTCAATTATTTACCTTCATTTTGCAACAAACGGGAAGTCTCTAGCACAATATTTCGATTTATGGTGAATTTTTGTAAAAAACTTTTTCCTTCCCTCTGTGTGCGCTAACTCTGCTGAAAATCTCAGAATTTCTTTAGTCACCTTGTCGTAATTTTCGCACAGTTTTCTATTAGGCTTTACATAAAGTGTTATACATAAAAATGTGCGCGATTTCATGTAGAATACAACAAAAAATAACTCATGGTTGTAGCTTTTATCAGTTTTGAAAAATTTTCATATAAATCACGATGTGTCAAAATTTAAACCTACCGTCAACTTTGACTCGACTGAAATGGTCGAAAAATGCAATTGTAAGCTAAAACTCTTACATTCTAGTAACATTCAATCATTTACCTTCATTTTGCAAGAAACGGGAAGTCTCTAGCACAATATTACCGATTTATGGTGAATTTTTTGTAAAAACTTTTTCCTTCCCTCCACCCGCGGTAACTCTGCTGAAAATCTCAGAATTTCTTTAGTCACCTTGTCGTAATTTTCGCACAGTTTTCTATTAGGCCTTACATAAAGTGTTATACATAAAAATGTGCGCGATTTCATGTAGAAAACAACAAAAATAACTCATGGTTGTAGCTTTTATCAGTTTTGAAAAATTTTCATATAAACAACTCATTTATTTGTTTTAACTCTAACTGAGACAGTTTAAATTCTTTAACTTCACTAGAGTAGTTCATGTAGGGCTTATTTTTATGGATTGTGATTTCTGTGAAGACATAGGGTTCATAATATAATTTATTAGGAATAACCCAACTTGCAAGTCTTATCAAAGCATGGACATTATTGAAATTAATTTCAGTACTTGTGCATGGCAATTAATAGTTGCTGTTATTTAGACTTAGTGAAAACACAAAAACTGACTGTTCTACTATAATGGAAACAAAATCATGTTTGGATAATTTTGTACACAGTACTGTCTCTTGATTCTTGTTTTCAATTATTTCTTGAACACAAGGATAGGCATTAGTAGTTTCATACAGGTTGTCAAGGTTGCAAATATACTCTTTATCTTTCAAAAGTATACAATCTCTTAATTGAGCATCAGTAATAAATGACATCGGTCATGTTCTTCTAATGCAATTGATGTAGTTGACATTTGAGATAATTACGTTTTCCTTTATCAGCATAGAGGAAAGGATGTATGGACATCAGTACATCTGCCTCTTTTTGATTAAAGAGTAAAATTAGAAGGATCTTATTCTTAACTACCTTGGTGGTTATCAAATTATAATAGACCATTATATCCTTTACCACTTAGGGTGTAATGTCGCTTCTGCAAATCACTAATTATGCCCTCTAATTCTCTTGGGTTTATTAATGTTGGACTTAATATTCCTTTATAGGCTAACAAAATGGCATTTAATAGATCTTTATGGTCTTGCAATACAATTCTAACATTGTTCATAAATGTACTTAAATGTTGTTCATCTGTTATTATCTTAATCTCTTTGGTAATGTTTGTGTTCATGATTAATAAATTCCTTTATTTTTTCAATTCCTTATATTTAAGTTTGAGTATAATCTTATTTAACTTTTAATGCCTTTGTTGCTGCCCATTTCTCAGTTTGTCTATACGGGCACTTTCTTTTCTACGTTAGGAGTCTGTCAAACTCGATAATTGAATTAAGTGCTGTTCTATAAAGGCAGAGGATCGTTTTGGATCTTGTATTTACTTACACTTCCTATGTCATTATCTAGTTTTTCCAACAATGGTAGAAACACTGTTATTTTCTACTTTCTAATTAATGATTTCAATTCCCTTTGGACATCTTTCAATGTCATTTCATTGATAAGCACTGATGTAATGTCAATACTCACTATGCCCTAAGTCCTTTATTAATTTCACGTTCCCTTTTTCTCCTATTATGAGTACCTTGGATCACCACCTCAGATGACACATAAAAGCAGTGTTATGATAACCAAGAAGAACCGCATGTTTGTATCTGTAAGAATAAGCCTTATCAGATATTTACCTGTATACATGAGAATTATTTTAATAATGCCTACACATTGTTTATATCTAATAGTTCAACACTTTACATAAATTTCATCTTTTTCTTAAATTGTATTTGTTATTTATTGGTTCTGTTCCAGCTTCTTTCAATAATTCAACTATTCTCTTATTGGACCAAGAGTCTGTTTTTATTACCTTTACATGATTGGTATGAACAATTCTTTCCTTTAGATCCTCTCATATGATCTTTAGCTTATTTAACTTCAACACTTTAATGCCACCTGTAAGGACCTTGGAACTTTGCGGATACTTTACGTGGACCTTCTGGAATATGATTCTGAACATATACCTGAGCACCTACACCACAATTTTTGGTTTAGCTCTTATTTTGTCATAGTACTTTTAGCCGGACACTCAAGGCTTCCTTAAGTCTAGTCCCTCGTCTGTTTGATCGTTTCATATGTACGTCTAGTTTTCCAGGCAATATAGTCATCGTAGTTATAAATTATGTCGGGGTGGTGTTGCATCATCTGATAGCGTATTTGATAGTCTCTTCGTATCAAGTATAACAAGTAGTGTGGTGATTCTCCTACTGTCTCATTTACAGTATTGTTATAGTGACTGTACGTCTTCAAAGCTAAATCCCAGTCTTCTGTATTAGGTTTAACTAAAGTTTCCAGGATATCCTTTATCTTACGATTCGTTCTTTCACTGCTCCATTGAACTTGGTTTATATGCTGTGATTTGACATTTATTTATCTCATAAAATTCATAATTTTCTTAAAAGTTCACTAGTAAATTCTGCTGCGTTATCAGAAAGAAGAACTTGGGGACATGAATGTCTCATGTGAATTTAGTTTAAGGCTTCTGCTACTGTCATTGCATCTCCTATTCTTGCACAGTGCGATCTCTACATATCTTGTTAGATAGTCTAAAAAGACTAATATTTGTTTATTCCCCCCTAACAGTTGTTCAGAAATGGACCTAAAAGTCCATAGATACGACCTGAAATGGATTCAACTCCGATGGGTATTTTTCAGAGGAGCTTTTGGATTTACGTTGCTTATGGCGATTACAAACTACACAATTTTGTACAAGTTCTTGGCATCCTCACTACAATGGGGCCAAAAATGGTTTTCTGGTTAGAGTTCTAGTTGTCTTTTCTGATTCTGGATGTCCTGCTAGCAGCTATGAGTGTGGTAGTTCTAAAACTTCTCTGACTAGTGTTTCAGGATGTATAGTCGAGAATAACCATTCTTCTCTGTTAGTCTTTTATACAGTAATCCATTGATTAAAAACAAAATCAGGTTTAAAGATTCATCTGTCATTAGTTGTCTATTATATGCCTGATTTTCTGTATCCCTTCCCTTGCTGTATTTGTACTCTTTCCCAAATCTAAATCTACCACTTGACAGCTAAAACAAAAGTATTAGTGGTAATACATTTCTCTGTTTCTTCTTGGGCTCTGGATAATAATGCATCTGCTAGTGTATTAAATTTCCTAGGATATATATCTGAATTCTGGTGCAAATTCTAACACACTATTGAACCATCTATTGAACTTCATGTTATTTGTAAAGTTCTCTTCTTAAACAAATCACAAATTGGTTGTGATCAGTAAGTACATTGACTTTATGTCCTAAAATTATGTGTCTAAATTTCCTTAGACCCCAGTATAATGCTAAACATTCTCTTTCTATTGTGCTATAATTTTTTCTCACAGCATTCAAAACTCTACTGGCATAATATACTGCTCTCATTCTTGTTTTGTCCTTTGTAAATAATACAGCCCTAGCCCGGTACTTGATGCATCACAGGCTAAGTAAAGTCCTTCAACGAGAAATCTGGGTAGACAATGCAGGATTCCTGGTCATTTTACTCTTTAGTGTTTGGAAAGCTGTCCTTGTTCTTTATTCCATTCATATTTGACATCTTTCTTTGTTAATTCTGTTAATGGTTTGGCTATTGTAGCAAAGCCTTTAATGAAAGGTCTATTCCTAGGAATCTTCTCCAATGCTTTCAAATTGGTAGACTGGATATTCAATATTGCTTTTATCTTGCCTGCTTGCATTACTTGAACCATCTTCACTAATTACATGTCCTAAGTATTCCAAGATTTCATTAAAATTGACATTTCTTTGTTTGATTTTAATCCTGCTCTTAATCTTTCCAAGACTATTTCTAATGTTTTTTGAGGTGACTTTCTAAATCTTTGCTAAAAATGATAACATCATCTAAGTAAACTGCAACATTTCTATATCCCCTAATGTGAAGCATTAATCTAACAGAAACGTTAAAAAGAATAGAGGAAGTGAGTCAAGTATGACTTCCAAATTGCAAGTGTTCCTTGTGTGCTGAAGGCTGTGAGATAGTTTCGACTCTTCGATCTAAAGGTACTTGCCAGTATCCACTAAGTAAATCTAAAGATGAAAATATCCCCTTTGCACCTCCTAACTGAGCTAACATATCTTGAATCACTGCATTGGCATTCTATCGGGGATAGTGTTGGAATTTAACTCTATAGTCTATCACAGTCTCAATTTCCATCTTTCTTTGGAACAAGTAGTAATGGAGAATTATATGGAGATTTAGAAGGAATAGCTGCCCCATCTTTCTTCATTTCTTCTATCAAATTACCATCAACTATAGATCTCTTTGACTTATTGGTAATCTGTAATTAGGAATAAAGAATGGTTTTGTTCCATCATCTAATACAATTTTATGCCTTAGGACATTGTTCTACCTAATTTATCTCCTTCTATTGCTGTACATCTCTGTATTTTTCTAATACTTGAATTAATCTATCTTTGTTTTCTGGAAAATCTGTTTTATTCACTTCTTTGCTTAATTCAGATGTTTAGGCCAGTTACAGAGAAAAATGCTTCTTCTTCTAATGTTAGTAATGGATTGTTATGGTATTCCTTTACAAAAGATAATGCCTGCATAAAGTGTTAGTTTGTTATCTGAGTAGTTCTGGACATAAACTTCACAAGTATCACCCTTCATGTGGACTAAGAATTATCCATTCTAACTAAAATTCTGGTAACTCTTCATTTTAGTAAAGAACATCTTTAACTCCTATCTCTTCCCTTTCCTAAGATGTATTTTTGTTAAACACTTTGGATCTGCAAAATTACCTGTCTGTTTAGTATTAACTGTACTTTATTATCATCAGCAGTACTTACACAACATACTTCCTCATCTTTTTGTTTTCTGTAAAGTAACAATGTTCTGCATCTATACTAGTTTCTTCAGTTACTGCTATTATATCATTTATATCTACTTTATTTATTTTCTTTAACAGCAGTACCTCATTTACTAATTTTCCTTCATTATCATAGCTGATTGCTACATTGCTATATGTTCTGTATTTATCTCTGCATAATTATCCTCATAAATGTCTTGTTCCTTGTCATATTCAGAACACTGGAGATCACCTTTATTTATTTCTAGGTCACTTCTTTTGTTGGAGGTACCTAATTCTGGATGTGCATCTTATCTTTCTAGTCTGTAATTTTGGAAATTCCTCCTTTTAATTCCATTCATTTAATTTGATTTGTTCTCTTGATGATAAGTTATTTTCTGTATGTCTTTGTCGCTTGTTGAAGTCGTCTCAGACAAATTGATCAGATTTGGTGAAACTTTTCTTCTTCAAGCGTAAGCATACAACTCTTTTATTATCTTGTGTAACGTTAATCCTTCCTTCTCAGCAATTCAGTATAATTCCACATTTTCTTCATTAATTTATAGCAAGAGAACAACACTGCAATAAGGAAGAACCTGTCTTCTAGAACTATAAGACTTTCAACAGTTTTTATGTGACGAAAGGTCTATTTCTAAGAAGTTCATTACCTAAACTTTTATCTGTTTACCCGCTACTCTTTTATTATCTTGCTGACCTGAATTGGCATTTCTTTAACGCCTAAGTAACTGTTAATGTGTGTTTATCTATTATGCTTACAGTACTACCTGAATCCATAGGACAATTATAATTTATTCTGTATTGGAATTTTAATGATAGGTAAATCCTTTCCTGATTATTTCTTCTTCATCCATGGAAAATACTACTTCTTTACTCTGCAATATGGATAGTGCGGATGAATATTCACTTCTCCTATTTGCTAATTCTTTCTTAATTTATCTTTAGAGGTTTCTTGTGGTATTCTGTGTGGGGATAAATTGTCATTGATTTGAGACTTATTTGATGTTGAGCGGTTTACTACTTAATTCCTTTATTTCTTTATTTCCTTCTTGTGTTTTAAACCAGCAATTCTTTGTTAAATGTCTATTTTCTTACAAGCCATTGAATTCTAGGTTTTCTACACTCATTTGCAATGGTTGTATACCCACGGTTTCGCAGGCTGTCTTGGGTCTAGCCCCTTGGGCGGAATAGTTCACTTGGAGTTGGAAGTGTTTGTGTTTGATTTTGACCATATCTATAGGTTTTGTGGTCCACTCTTTGTTAGATTGTTTCTTCCCCAGTCTGGATTCCATTTTCTTTTTAGTATTTTGGGCATATTTCCCTTGGAAGGTATTTAGTCTATTTCACTTGTCTGGAATTATCATAAATTTATTATTCAGTTTAAAATTAGGTTATTATTTCCCCAGCTTTCCTTTCATTTTGTGCTTCTGTTGTTCCCAGATTCCTTGGATAGTTGTCTCTTTCCTTTGATTTCTTCTCTCATTTATCTTCAATGTTTGAAGGCTTGTTTTTCTGGGATCAAGTTTTATTTTTCTGAAAACTTTCTTTTCCTCTTCAGAATATTATATATGGTTCCAAATGACAGGTAATTTAATACAGCCACCGTAGCTCAACTAATTCTGGGCACTAGCCCCAAACTGATCCTTGTCTCCTATAGTAATACCTGTCTTCTCTAAATCTTCGCTTATTTTCTCTATTGCATTCTCCTTTAGCATTCTAAATTAACAATTGTTTTATATTGTAGGTTAGAAATCAGTTAGGTTATATAAACCGTCAGTCTAGTTCTGGTTCCCAGAGTGATAAACAAATTTCTTCAAATTCTACATAGTTATTAAATTTGCTAAAACTTGTAGGAATTCAAAAGTTTTATGTGCGTCTCCATGTTCTGAGCTGACAGCAGCAAGGCTTCATTTATCTTAGCTCTTTCATCTGTGTTATTTCCCACAAAATTATGCGACTATCTGCATCTGCTGTAATGATTTACAATTATAGGCTTCGAGTCTGCTTTTGTCAGGATTGAGATCATCCACCTGTCCACAGAAGCGTGTGGCTAGTTGTTATGGCCGCCTGGTTCATATTAAAGAATTATGTAATGTGCAGTATTATTAGTATTATTAGTATTGTTACTGTGTATTATTATTATTATTATTATTAGAATGATTAGCACTATTTTGGTTCTGGTATTTGTGTTATTATTGTTAGTATTCCTTGCACTACAGCGGGTGGGAATTTAGTCTTGAGATTTAAAGCCGTCTAATTGTCGACAGTCTTAAATGCGTAATGCATGAATGTCTAACAGTGTTCAGTAATTCATCAAATACTCGTTATGTCACACACAAAAAATTTTTCCTCAGGTATCAATCAAAAAATATTTTCGTTATATTGCAAGATTAAAACCAATTTAACTCAAATTGTCACACAAAAAAAAAAAAATTAAATTCTCTATTGAGTTCAAATTACTAATTAAACACTTTTCAATACTCAAAATAAATTCTTATGAAATTGGGCATCATATCATTAAAATTCATTATAATAAGTACACAAAATTACATATATAACTTCTCAAATAATCATCACCAACCAGTAAAAAAATGAGCTAATTCCCTATCAAATTATTTACTAAATAATTAATTTATCATAGAAATGCTGGTATTTATGCAAAGAATTTTATTCACTAGAAGTTTTCTTAATTTTCAATCTTATAGCAAGATGCTAAAAAATTTATCTTCACTTGTTATTAAGAGTGGATAGTAAATTCCTTACTGTGTTGTGTTGATAACCAAGTGATATCGCTAAATGTTGTTCATTCGGTGAATGTTTAGCTGTCGGATCACTATGTCTCACGTTGTTTTTTCGCTGTAGTTTTCGCTTTGGAATCTTGTTGAAAGGCATGCGTTGTTTTCTTCAATCCGCCGATGCAATGTCGCTAACACTGGGCTTATTATCGCTGTCGGCGTCTTGCTCAATTTGTTGTGATAACAGTTCAAAATGTTTGGCCGGGGCGCAATAAACTGTTTATTCACCTCAGCGTTCTTATTTATGGCTGCTATTCGCTGGAGTATTTTATTTCTTCTGATATAATATTTTGTTTCATCGTCGTAAAAAAAATCTAAGTTCGTTTTGCTTAGAATTCGTTTCTGTAACAAATAATTGCACTGATAATTTCATTAATGTTCGTTTGTTTCAATCTCGCCTTCTGGATCCACTTTAGCTGCCACCAATTGTAATGTTTTTATGATTTCCTTTTTACGTTCTTCGTTATATGTTTGCATAGATTTTAGTCTTTCTCTTCTTACCTTGGTTTCTTTCAGGTGTCCTTCAGATGCAACCGCGGATGAGTGTGCTATCTTTGTATATTTATTCCTTTTAAATGATATCTCTCAGAAAGGCGTATAGAGACGGATCATTAATTTCTTCACTTTAATTAGTACTTAATATTATGAGAATCAGTACCAAATTAACAAGTTACAACGATAGAAACGAATCACTCTTGAGATCAGTCTATATGGGAACTGCAGGCGATTGGAATACTCTCCTTGAAGGACACAGTTCTGACTCTGGTCTCCTCATCGGTCTCTCACTCGTTGAACCCTCAGGAAACTTGCTATCTAGCAAAAAAATCCACCTCCTTCTAGCCTTATTGGAAGGTCAATCAGCAGGCCTCCCCTTCAAGTAGCTGATTGGAAGGACTGTAGTGGGTGTATTCAAATCTCTGTAGAGGACTTGATAGGAGTGATCTTAGGAGGGGTGTGGGAAAGACCCCTCCACATAATTGATTGGAGGTTGAAGAGTATATCACTTGGGTCAACCCCAAATTCCTGAACCACAAAACACCTTCCGGAAAGGCAGGGACTATAGAATCAGCTGTTGTAAGCATTTAGACTGTGCTGACTCATGTTTTGCTTGGCTTCAATGCATTCATTATTTCCCATTTTACGACTGTTTATGGCTTAAACCACGATATACTGCAATGTAAACATCTTGCGTATTGATAACACGACACAGCATTTGGCCGTTATCCACTGTATTTCTTTGCCTCTTCTACTCTTAATTTTCTCTCTTCTCTCTCTCTCTCTCTCTTTTCTATTTGTTCCCTATCTAATCTACACCACAGCAAAAGCATGGCTTTTATAAATGTACTTCAATCATTAAACAAGCATTTCTGCAGAGTTGTCATCTTTGAAAAGTGCAGTAACTTTGCAAATGGGTATCACATCTTGTAAAGTACACTAACTGAATGTGCTGAAATTACACATATATTTACGCATGTACAAAAATAAAAATAATACATTTTTCGATACAGATTTTACACATATAGAAAGCATGAAATGCATTTTCATGAGATTTCCTCATGAAAGCATGAATGCATTTTCATCAGAGATTTTGCACATTAAAACATGAAATGCATTTTTCATACAGATTTTACACATAGAGCATGAAATGCATTTTTCATACAGATTTTACATAAAGAATGAAATGCATTTTTTCATGCAGATTTTACACATAAAAGCATGAAAACAAATTGCTTTAAAAATTAAAACACCCACTTCTGCAGGGTTTCTCAGAATTTCGTGTCTGTGAAAAATCGCGTATGCCCATTAGTTAGGTTCAGTGACAAATTCGTGTATTGTGTGAATTCGCGCAACTCGAATCGTGTAAGATCGAAGTATTACTGTATTCCAATATTTATATATGATAATGATATTTTTTTATTTCTGATGGTTGCATACTAAACGACAGGCAATGATAAAACAAGGAGCCAAAAATGAACTCTTAATCTTAAAAACTAAGCGTGCTGTGATTTTGAAAAAAATTTTCTTTCTAAACCAAGCACTAACTCCAAACCCTGCCCGACGCTTTGCTTGAACACTTTCGTAAATAGAGGCTGGCGTTTAAAGATTAAGCAGAGCTCGCTAAAAATCCTCCGCGAGAAAAAGGATGGATATGTGGGAGGGTACAAACCGGGTAGGGGTGGGGGAGTCCCAAGACTTTGACAGTTTGGCCCCAGAAGGAGAGAGGAATCAAAAAGGCAGAGAAACCTTCTGCCATCATATTCTAACGAAAACTCTCCCTGCTTCCATGACTGGGGTTCTGTACAGCACTGAACGGCCCTTGGCAGCTGTAATTCCAGCAATAGAGGTGCTGCTGAACAGTGAGCGCCAACGGCAAGCAGAGGTTGGAGATAACACTTTCCCCCAACCTGTCTTAGCAACAGCCCAACTGTCCTGGGAGACCAGCACACAACCATAATTGCGATTGGAGGCGAAACCCCAGGTAGAATTAACCCTTAAACACTGACTGGACGTATCATACGTCGACTAAAATTGTCTGTTGGATGCTGAGTGGACGTACCGTAAGTAGACTACAAAAAATGTCAACCTGGTCAACTTTGACTCGACCGAAATGGTCGAAAAACGCAATTGTAAGCTAAAACTCTTACATTCTAGTAATATTCAATCATTTACCTTCATTTTGCAACAAATTGGAGTTCTCTAGCACAATATTTCGATTTATGGTGAATTTTTGAAAAAAACTTTTTCCTTACGTCCGTGCGGTAACTCGGCGAAAATTTCAATTGCTTTCATCATTTTGTAAATAATTGCACTGTTTCATATTAATATTACATAAAGTTTTATATATGAAAATGTGTACCAGTTTCTCATGTAAAATACAACAAAATACAACCGCCAGTTTGTAGCTTTTATCAGTTTGGAAATATTTTCATATAAATCATGATAACTGCCAAAATTTCAACCTTCGGACAACTTTGACTCGACCGAAATGGTCAAAAACAATTGTAAGCTAAAACTCTTACATTCTAGTAATATTCAATCATTTACCTTCATTTTGCAACAAATTGGAAGTCTCTAGCACAATATTTCGATTTATGGTGAATTTTTGAAAAACTTTTTACTTACGTCCGCGCCAGAAATTCTTTTGTCACGTTGTCGTAATGTTTACACCGTTTTATATTAGTCGTTACATAAAGTTTTATATATGGAGATGTGCGCAATTTCACGTAGAATACAACAGAAAATAACTCATGGTTGTAGCTTTTATCAGTTTTGAAATATTTTCATATAAATCACGATAACTGCCAAAATTTCAACCTTCGGTCAGCTTTAACTCGACCGAAATGGTAAAAAAACGCAATTATAAGCTAAAACTCTTACATTCTAGTAATATTCAATCATGTACCTTCATTTCCCAATAAACTGGAAGTCTCTAGCACAATATTTCGATTTATGGTGAATTTCTGAAAAAAAACTTTTTCCTTACGTCTGCGTGCGGTAACTCGGCTGAACATCTCAGAAATTCTTTCGTCACGTTGTCGGAATGTTTGCATCGTTTTACATTAGTCGTTACATAAACTTTTATGTATGAAAATGTGCGCAATTTCATGTAGAATACAGCAGAAAATAACTCATGGTTGTAGCTTTTATCAGTTTTGAAATATTTTCACATAAATCCGATATGTTAAATTTCAACCTTCGGTCAACTAGCTTCGACGAAATGGTAAAAACGCAATTGTAAGCTAAAACTCTTACATTCTAGTAATATTCAATCATTTACCTTCATTTGCAATAAATTGGAAGTCTCTGCGCTGTTCGATTTATGGTGAATTTTTGAAAAAACATTTTCCTTACGTCCGTCGCGGTAACTCGGCTGAACATCTCAGAAATTCTTTCGTCACGTTGTCGTAATGTTTGCACCATTTTATATTAGTCGTTACATAAACTTTTATATATGAAAATGTGCACAATTTCATGTAGAATACAACAGAAAATAACTCATGGTTGTAGCTTTTACCAGTTTTGAAATATTTTCATATAAATCACGATAAATGAAAAATTCGACCAGTCCTTTAACTCGACGGGAAATGGTCGAAAACTGCAATTAGCTAAAACACTTACAGTCTAGTAATATTCAATCAATTACCTTCATTTTTCAACAAACAGAAGTCTCTAGCACAATATTTCGATTTGAGTGAATTTTTGAAAAAACATTTTTTACATCCATGCGATGCAATTCATGCATCATTTTGTGATAATATTTTCTCTGTGTTGCTTTGATCGTTTTACAATTTTTATATGCCACAAAATCTGTCGCGATTTAGTATGTAATACAAAGAAAAGAAAATAACGCGTTAGCTTTCACCCGTTTGCTCACAGCGCGATTTGTATAAAATTATATATGAAGAATTTTTTGCGCTGTCTTATATTTCAATGTTATATATGATAATGATATTTTCATTTCACAGTGGTTGCATACTAAACTTTAGGCAATGACAAAAAGGCCAAAAATAGACTCTTAATCTTAAAAACTAAGCGTGCTGTGATCTTTTGAAAAAAACTTTTTTTCCGCTTCGGCACTACCTCCTGAACGCCGCCAGCATACAGGAGACGTTTTTGTAAATAGAGGCTCGGCGTTAGAGGGTTAATAAATTTCCTTTTAACATAAAGACAGATCAAACCACCCCCACTTTAATCTAAACCCAATTTAGAACTCTGTCTGTCACGAACAGGCAATAGAGAATGAAATTAATAAATTGAAAGATCAAGGAACTATTAAAGAAAGTGAGTCTCCCTGGGATTCTCCAATCGTAATGGTTAAAAATAAAGATAGATCTCTCAGGTTAAGTGCTGATTATTGTAAAATGAATGCTGTCATAGAAGATAATGCATACCCATTGCCTTCTATCAAAAAGTTGTTGATAAAAGTCAGGAACAGTAGATTTTTCACTACACTGGATTTAAAGTCCGGTTATCATCAAATCCCCTTAGCTATAAATATAATGAAGACTGCCAAAATATATGTATGAAGGGTGATTTCCATTTGCACAAGTTTGTTGCCAACAACGTTGATGTGATAAAGGCTGTGTCCTGATGAAGTACAGCTAAGTCAGTTAAGAATCTTAATTCAACAAAAGACAAATTGCCAGTACAGAGAACAGTGGGAATCAAATGGTGTACAGAAACAGATGACTTTATATTCAATATCAAACATATACAAATACCTGATACTAGAAGAGGAGTTTTATCAATAGTTGGTTCAATTTTTTATCCTCTAGTATATCTCCATTCATTCTCACATGTAAGAAATGTCTCCAAACTCTTTGTAAGCAAGACCTATGTTAGGATGACCCAGTTCCAGAGAATATTAGTGTTGAAAGGGAAAACTGTATATCTTACCTACACCATTTAAAGAATATTACACCTCAGAGTAGTTACTAAACCAACCAACATCAATGTTATACATTATGAACTCCACTTTCTGATGCTAGTGAGAAGAGCTATGGTTAGCGCTCATACCTAAGAATGACTGCTGTAAATGGACATGTTCAAACTACACTGATTATGGTTAAAGCTAGTTTCTCCTGCAATAACTTTTACCACATCTAGATAGAGCTACTGGTGCCCTTGTGTCAGTAAAAAGGGCGCCTACTTAAAAATGGAATTGAAAATTAATATACCAGTAAGTAAAGTTTTACAACGGACAAAAAGATCAATTCCACTGTCGTCCACTGTTCTATCCCAGATAGTAGGAGGTAAAGTCTCTCCTTTCTAAGTTGAGACCTTCACGTATAGATTTTTTAAAAATATCTATCGTAATAATTACTCACTCAACATTGATAGGTACCTAGTGCAAAAATTACGGACTTCTATCCAGCATTACCAGTCCGTATGGAAGATATGGTTAGATTATATCCATACTGAGAGCCCAGTTGAGATTTCTATGTAAAAACTATATTTTTCTTATATACCCTTTTGAAGACAAATGCCTTGTGGTTACAACAGTTATGACATACAAGGCTGCATTAATGGAACCCTTGCTTTAAGGATTTGGGATTGACTCCAGTATAGAAGTTGTCACTTCCCTTCCGCAGTCTTTTGCTCTACAAAGGCCCACTCCCGAAAGGCTTCCAATTTCTTGGTCCCTGGACAAGGTGTTTGACTTCTATCAGCCCTTCAGGTCAGTGGACCCAATACAACCGCAATGCACAGGCTATAAAAGGTGATCTTGATTGCATTAGCATCAGGAGCTCATACAGTATTAGTGAACTGGGCTCTCTTAGATGGGGACGATGCATCATGCAAATAGCTGACCATCAATTATTATTGTCCCCTGGCCCATCATTCCTGGCCAAGAATATGGATCCTATAAAAAGGAAATCCATTCTTATAAGAAAATTCAATTTAGCAGACAGGACATTACGCCCAGTTCAAGCACTTAAGGTTTACCTAGAAGTCACGGCAAACACCCCCAGAAGGTCCTATTTTCCTACACCCTAGCACAAACCAACCACTCTCCCTACAAAGACTGAGAATGTTTGTAGTGTTTTCTCATTAAAAAGGGATATCCACACACTTTCCACAGGTCACATGATGTTAGGAAAGTAAGTACATCTTTGGCCTTCTTCAGAAATGTCTCTTTCAAAGAAGTCTCCAGATGTATAGGGTGGTCATCAGTTAAATCATTGCCACATGTTCGAACAAATTCGACTACACTGTGTATCAGTAGGTGGCATAGTTAGTCTTAACCCCTAGGTACTGCGGCAGAAAACCAGGGGTCATATTGACGGTGAGTATGCTAACTTATCGCTGGGAGATGGGTGACAGTACTACAACAAAACCCAGCATGCTTAGGTAAGCCACTGTAGAACTACGTCCTAAAACGTAAGTTCGTGCATAGTTTCTTGTTCCTTGGCTCAAAACCTGAAAAGGATTTGGAATAAAGAATGGGACTTGAACTCTGTGGCTTGACGTTGGACTGGAAATGTTATTTCCTTTGGGGTGTTGGGATTAAAAAGCGAGAGCTTAAGCCTTTTTTTGTCACCTGTCAATTTCTTTTGTAAAGCTCCTTTGAGGACGAAACAGCGACTACACTATAAAAAAACATGTTTTGATGTAGCAAAAACCTATTTTTGGTAGTCGCTGTTGAGTCCTCAAAACCGTCCCACTTCCCTGACGAAAAGGCATGGAATTTGGGCAAAGGGATCAACCTGCATTGACCAACAGAGAGTAATGGCTCCTTGGTCTTTTAATGGCCCGGTTGTAAACAAGAGGGCGGATGCGCATGCGCAATAGTCACTTCTCTTTCTTGCAGGTTAACTGACATTGGAAAAATTGGGTTCAGCTTTGCTGAAGATATGGGAAAGTGCTCTCTTATCTTTGAGCCCATTATATACTCCATCATGTGTTATATTGTTAATCATTACGACACAATACCTGGCCAAAAGACCAACTAAATTAGAAGGGAATTCTTTGATATTAGTTTGGTCACCATGGAGCTCTGGTAGACCATGGAAGGTAACTCCTTTGAGGACTCAACAGTGACTACCAAAAATAGGTTTTTCCTATGTCAAAACCTGTTTTCTTCTTCAAGATAATTTTTAAAGGTGCCAATCTTCTCCACACCTTTGTTTTATTATTTCACTTACATTACTAGGCAGTTTGGGGTAGAGCAAGATGCTATACAATTCACTCAATTCCAGTTGTTCACTTTCCAATGATCTTATGCAGCATTCAAATTGCGCTCTGAAACCTTGTGGCGATTTTGCATCTGCCTTGGGAGTCTCAGTTTGGAAGAGTTTACTAACTAAACACAACTTACCCATAGGTTTCCTTTAACAAATTCACTGCTTGCAAATATTTATCACTTTAATTTAAAACCAGATATCAGTTCAAGAGCCTTACCTTCCAATTGGCCCTTCAAATAGGAAAACTGTATTTTCTCAAAATCAGTACGTTGGTGTACTGATACTTCATAAAGTTCCCAAAATTAATTCCATTCCAATACATCACCATCGAAATGTTTGAGGTCTAATTTAGGTAACTTTACACTAGCTTTAACAGGCAATATTGGTGCACTAGGTTCACCCCTTACAGCTAAAAGACTCATGATGGAGGAGTTTAGTCTATGAATTTCAGTGGCTACCTTTAGGATATATTCAGCTTGATTCATAATTTGGTCAGGCTGCCCTCCAGGATCCATTAAATCCAATATTTCATTATCAAATTCCTGGATTTTCTGCAAATATTCCTTCACGGAGTCTCTCAGTGAAGAAAGGTTCAACCTTTTTTGACCAGTCAATTATCACAGACTTAAAACCCCTCATCTCCTCTTTAGTTCATCCATGTCAGACATCTCAGACTATAATTTCCCAATACCAATATATATAAGTTCTTAATACTAAAAAGGTGTACAAACTGCCAGCTCCAAAAAATATATATATAACGCACTAGCAAATATAATATTTAGAAGTTGGCCATACCTTTTCAAATTAATCAATAGTAGATCAATACCAGTTATAGTATATATACAGAAGAGCCCAGCTTCTTGACACTAATCCGTTCCAGAAGAAGCGTCGAGATGCGATTTAGTTGAAATCTGAATCAATTTTTCCCATAAGAAAGAACTGAAAATGGGTTAATCCGTTCTTGACCACCAGTCATTACCCCAACCTTGCCTTTTTATACAAAACATTACACATATATTACAATTAAATAAGTTCAGAGTTAAATAACTTACTGTATTAGACGCCCTTTTGTCACGTTTAAATGCATACTGTATAAAAAAACTGGCCTACGACAAATGCAGCCGTATTACCGATGGTAGACCAAGCACCATAGGCTAGGCTAGGTAGCCTATAGGTAATACCAGAATGTACTCTAATGGGTAGACTCATAAACTGTTGTTAATAATAACAACATTGAAAAACAAGCCTGATTATTACAGTAAATTAATAAAATATTAAAATTAAGCTGAATTATGTCTGTTATCATAAACTTAAGAAAAACTGCCGAAATTACGTCAGCACTAGGAAGCTTGTGGAATGAGTGGATGTAAACAAACCAAAGCGCCATCCTGGTGGCCTATCATGGTACTAATCACATAAACGTTGTTTACGTTCAGTATTAATTTGTGGCAAATTTCATACAGAGTCTACAGGAATAGTGTACAAAATCACTGTAAAACATCTTTCAATAAACAACAGTAGCAGCATGTATGGGCGTTAAACACTTTTAAATACGCATGGGAAGAATGCCACCAACAACACCAACTAGCAGCGGCTGACCAGAACACTTTTGTTTACCAACATCATATGATTCATCAGGTTAGATTCCGATTTGTTGTTCGAGCTCCAACGCAAAATGTACTAGAAATCCGATTAAGTCAAGTTTTGGTACAGTCGAGACATGGGGTTCTACTGTATGTGCCCTTGACTACACACATACATATATACAATGTACAACATAGGGTTTTATTTCAAATTAAATTTCACATAAGTAACTCATCCATTTCAGGCTAGGCTAACACGTGACTAATTCTAAAATGGCTATCACTATCAGCCAGTCTCGTTTTTATCCTTGTCGCCAAGTAACACAACAATCCTTAAAATTTCATAAACACTAACAATACAGATCACTGCTATAACAACCAATCACTGCAATCCCGGCCACAGCACCAATTTATTCTGACTCGCTCAGAACAAGTATAGCATTTCAAATCGTAAGTAATCGTATAGCCTAAACAGTTTGAAATGTACTAATCTAATCGTAGCCTAAGTTTTATGCTACGATACCCAGGTTACTTCAACTATATTATTCCAGCTCACAATCAAAACCATATTGCACATAATGGTACAAACTTACTGTTAGTTCAAATGGCGCATTTGATATTCTTAGCCTGAATTGAGTTTAGGATTGGCATGAGCAAAATCTCTACTTTGTAACCCTCATCCAAAGCACACTCCAAGAAATTCTCCTCACATTTAGATATGCATATCTCTCTAAAGGAAATCTCCCTAAATGAACTTTAAGATGAAAAGAAATACTTAAGTGGATCTGAAGGCACCGACAATTATGGCTGAATCCTGAGTCCTTCCTAGGTACAGCTACACTGCACCAAAGCTGTAATGAGATTAACTTCGTGACCGTTGCTGACCAACACCAAACGTTCAACTAACAACTGAACCAA